>NC_034414.1:54545280-54594449 GCF_002078875.1 Numida meleagris | reverse complement strand
TTATAATATACAAATGGCCTTAAGGCCAAATCTGTTCACTGTCTCCCTGAGTCACTGTTGTAATATCTTCTTTGCTGATCCTGTACAACTAGCATGAAAAACCAGTCTCTTTCAGAATCCACTTGCTGGCCCTACACTTCCATGGTAGTCAAAAAAGATACAAGTAACATTACAGCTCAACACATTTCCTCTTAGAAGAATTATTCACTCTCTTCTCCAGGCTTCTAGGCCATAAGGAGGTATCACAGCAGGCTTTCCCCTATTGAGATCATCATATTCCTGCTCTACATCAAGCCTACATGCTATCAGTTTTCCTGTAGCCCATGCAAGCATCAGTCACTGACTCTGTCCTAGGCCCAGAGTCTAACCACAGGCTCACAGTTAGCTGTACAAAGCAGCAGGGCTCCAAAGCATAACTATCCCATGTGCAACCACAGCAACTGCAATGGGGTACACAGGCTAGAGATGTCAAAATGGTTAGCTCCAAGATGGTGGCTGGAGGGGACTAGACAAGTCCTTAATGTGCTTTTTGCCTGTTACAGCTGACACAGGCCACAGAACATACCATTGGACTGTCCTGCTGGATTATTTCAGGCTCTTAGATATAGCAGGAAAGGATGGCTCATTTCATGGCACAGACTTTCTAATGAGATCTCAAGCTGGTCTGTAAACTGGAAAGCTCAGAGAGAGTACAGAGCAATAGATTTGAGCATGCAAGAATGGACAGATTCCATAGCTTCAGGGCAAATGTAAGCAATGTGTCTCTCAAACCTCTGTCAGGCTCTGCCTCATTTATAAACTGAGCAGTTCTTCTGAAATACAAATCACACAGCTCATATGCAAATCAAAGGGCAAAAATAGGATCACTTCCTCATGAAGCTGACAAAGTTTTGGTATACAAAGGTTTGCAGTATAAGGCAAATAAACTGGAAGATATATGCTCACATATATACGTAGGCTTATGTTGAGACAAATCCAGAAAAGGCTTTTTCTGCTGCTTTTAATATTGTAAATGAATGCGGAACAAGCTTACAGTGAGTTCTCTGATTTCAATACATTTCAAAGTGGAAAAGAATGAGATACTTGAATATTCTGTGTATTCATCACCTTTTAACTTCTTTCAAGTTCTGGTCACAAGAAGCTGAAGCTCATCCCCAAATATGTATCTTAGGTGACCTCCAGGTAAAGGAAAAATCTTTTTGTTTCACTGATACGTGTACACGATCACATTAGCAGCACCAATAGTCTGCTTTTCCAGAGCAGTTGTTAGATTCATTCCCTCTTCCATTTTCTGCTCCTTTCCAATTTCAGTAGCACAAACACAGGCAGTGGGAGAGGAATACTTTTAATTGTAATGCTAAGAAATGAAGTTTAGTTATGAAAAACCCCAAGAGGGAGATAAGAAACAGCACAGTGAGTAAATACATATCACTACGTCAGAGGCACAAGAAACATGCACTTAGCATACATAGCACGTGTAGACAGGTACCTTACCTATCCTGTTTCCAGAAAATCTAACCAACAGACTCACACGGCCAAGAGGTATTTATGCAAAAGGGGTAGCACACAAAGATCCTTGCATTAAGAGGAAAATATTGACACATTCTATATATTGTGTATAAGGAAATGATTTATGCCTCTCATGAACTTCTCAGAATAGAAGGCATGGGCCAAACCACTGCTTCTCTCTAACTTCACCCTATTTCTCCCCTACTTCCATTACCCTGCTTGTCTCAGAAATTCTTTCAGCTGTAAATCGTTGGAGACCAAGAATATCACCTGTTTGCCCTGTTCCTATAATCTTCGTTACAAATTTGCACTTGGCCACCATCAGACCCTGAGCCAGGACAATCTTTTGCCTGATCTAGTATAGCCTTACAATCTAGTGGCAGTTCCATAGAAAGAAGGGCATGCACTGAAAGCAGCATATTGAAAGTACAACTTCTTGTGCCTGATTGTCATATTACGAGGTATGGGCTTACATCAGCATCAAATACAGTTCAGTGTTTCAAACTGGTTACTCAGACACACAGAATGACTGTGTTACTCAAGTCCAAAGCATTCTTCATTTATCTGAGTTTACCTCTGAATACCAATGACATAAAACTGGCTATGCTGCCTTCCTCTGCTAGGGATGCCCTTGATTAGGCTGGGAGAATTATCTGAGGCTGCATAGATTAAACTGCAACTGAAAGATTGTCTTCTAGATGTCCCCCCACTTGTAGTCCTGAAAATCACATCTCACCTCCTGCCTACTTCTGCAAGTGTCAGTGTGGCAGCTACAAATCCTTACACAATCAGAAAGGCAAAACTGGTATAGCAATTATGCAACAATCAGAAGGACCAACACAATGGAAAAGGCATTACAAAAGAGGTGGAAGGACGAGCACAATAACAGGGTGCTACAAAGGAAGGGACGTAGAGTGCTCACCTGTACCAGAAGAGTCTAGGTTCACAGGGAAAAGCTTCCACCAAGGAGGGATCTCCAAAAAGAGATCCTTCCTCAGTGGCATTCAGCCCTTAAATGAGCCCTTAAATGAATTGTCTTCACCTGTGCTCCCAGGGCTGACTGGGTCTTTCCTCCAGGTGCACAATCAGTGGTTCAGGCTGTGACTCAGCAGTTACCATACAAATCATTTCTATAGAAAATATATTTTTCAGGGGCACCTAGTGAAATTTACCAGTTGACAAAGAGGAGGGAAGGTCCAATGTTGCCACAAGCCATTAACTATAAATTATTAGCCAAAGACAATAAGGTAGAGTTAGAAATGACAATCTAGTTAATCACAGCTCCAGTGCTTGTGCTTACATTTTGCTTTAGACAATCAATTATTCCTTCTTTCTCATTTACCTTGTCTGGAAAATGTGATAATGCATTACTCACAAACAGGCTGGGATAGCGAATGAGGATGCTGTTTATTGCATGGAGAGCTACAACATGCTGTAGAAGTATTAGGAATGGTTATTATGTGAGACGACTACATAGGAAATGGTTTCTTTACCCTGAATTGTCTCTTAACATCAGTCAGGACAACCCAGGGACCACGTTATCAAGCACTCCAGCAGTGTTCTCAGTGGAATCGGGTGTGACACAAAATTCTTCAGGCTTCTAATGAGACATTTTTCTTCGGTAGGATTCCTAAGAGGTCAACTGGAAGTGTTGGAAGATTTCTGTTTGGAGGTAAAGCAACATCTCTAAAGGAGGTTAGCTAAAAGAGCAACAAGAGAAGAAGCCAACAGAAAGCAGCCTGTAACAAATGCACTCAACTATGTACCAGTTCATGTCAATGGCACAGGAATACAAGTGAAAGTTTGGAGGTAGTCTGACCTAGTTTTGCTGTCTTTAGAGTGACAGATTAGTTTTGGCTGATACAAAACTCCTGCATGGTAAGCAAGTAACTGGCAAGCTTGAAGAGCACATCAGAGACCTGTTTGTTATTACCATTGTTGAACTCAACCAGCTTTACCTACCTACCAGAAAAAAATCTACAATGAAAGTACCCTTCACCTGCTTTATAGAAACTCAGTTCATCGTAGCTAAAACTACTCTTGGAAGCAATTTGATTAATTTGGCTGCTTTTATACTGAAGTTTATGAGGAGCTCTCTAAGCCCCTGTTGTGCTAGTTCAGGCACTGGACAAGAAACCCTCAACGTCGGACAGTAAATAACATCTTAACCCAGGACAGACATTTTTGCAATGACTGTTCAACAGCTGGCTGCTTCACCAAGTTGCAATTTCTATGATGTATCTAAGATGGATGGGGTACATGAGATAGCTAAATAGATAAGGGGATAACTACACTCAGGAAACACTTTATGATGAAACAAATATTAGATCATACTTTCTAGCATTACATTAACTCAGCTTAGCTATGAGGACTCACATATGCTGAGGTCAATCACAAGCTTTATGTCAAAGTTCTATCATATGATCAAAGGTGGAGTTGACCAACAGCATATATTTAAATGCCACCACTCTCTCGTTACTAAAGTGTGTTCTCCATCACAAGAAAGAAGTTACATTCTAGAGTAACATGAATTATTTGTCCCATCCTGCTTTGCTCAGGAAAGGAAAATGCATGAAGCTAATCTATGCTTTCTATTCTTCTTCCTTTACTGAAGGTGATATCCTATCCTAACTAGTGGGTGATGCAATGACTAATGTTATTCCTTAGTTTGCTGATGTGGGGTCAGTTTCTCATAACAAATTCCAACTTCTGTTGCGCTGTGCAAGCAGAGGCACTGCTCTTAGCTCATCAGTAACGTTGAAAGTCTTTCTGGCACGCATTTTGCAGCCTTCATGGCTTTTTTTAAAGAGCAACCTCTATGACTTTCAACATGTTAGGTAAGAGGGGGGTGGATACAAAAGTAAACAGTCAAACTGTGGGAGTTACCAAATCAAACCCAGAAAAGCCAGGCAGGGAGGTGAGCGAGGTAGAACAACTGCTCTGGAGTTGCACTCAAGAGCAGAGATCTCTCAGAGGCTTCAAGTAACTGTTCTACCTTCATCCTAACAATCAACAGAAAATAAGCCTGCTTTAATACAAGACTGTGCTCATTGTTCTCAGAGCTGTCCTTATCACACCATTAGATTTTTTTCCTTATTCTTTTGCACTAGCATGGCCAAAATAATTGTATTGAAAGCACAAAACACCAATCATTGCTCTGAACTGTACATATTTTTACATTTGTCTCCTTTGCCACTGTTTCTCCGAGATTTCCTTTACAACAGCAGCTCTAACTTTTTTTCTGCATTTGAGGGCTGGATCTGGCTCTAACAAGAACTGAGCAGAAAGGTCTGTTTAGCCATTTCTTATCATATAACCCCTTTTCTGTTCCCCTTCCATCTCATTCCGAGTATTTCAACTTCAATTGACAATTAAGACTACATGTAAAAGAACAAGTTCTTACATAAATGTATGACACACACAGCTTCTGAGTGACAATCTCAGCTTTGGTACTCGACCGCTGCATGGAACAAGCTAGAAACAAAAAAAGATTTCTCTGCTGTGATAAAAGGAGGTTAACTAGTCTGATTTTCTGTCATAAATATTTAAAATTCACGAGTCTGTTCCTTCCCATGAAAAGGGAATCTGGTTCAAACAAAATGAGACATTAAAAGAAATTGTTTGTTTGGTATTACTTTTAATCTCTGGGTCATTTTCAAAGTTTTATGTGTTGTCCTGAGACATCTTTTTCTCAAGAGCTGGGCCATTAAGAAAAGTAGAGGGAACTAAAGACATGCAAACCATGCAAGTCTGCAACTCTGGGTTGGAATCTACAGCTTCTGATGGCACTAGCTTTTTTTGCTCACTCTGCAAACAAGGTCATTGGAATATTTTTAAATAAATGGGCTTTCTTTTCCTGCTGATATTTATACATTATCATCTTCAGCGCCAAATCTTCTTTAGCAAAAGTTGTTTTTGCAAGCCTGTGTTATCCTTAACTGAAAGAGTCTGTCTTTTGCACTTTTTTCAAAACACTTTTTTTTTTTTCTTTCCCAGGGGTTTATTCAGGCCTCAGATGAAAGCAACAGAAGAAACAAACAGGGCACAGAATTTTAAGCAGCCAAGAAAATAGCCTTCCCTCAGTTAATTGTATAATCTCAGTTTTGATCGTAAAGTACTGCAACTGTCTGTTGGAACATTCCAGGAAATACAAGGAATAGCTATGGAAAGACAAAAAAAAAAAAAAACCTGCTTTTTTTATATAGCATATAAAAACCCCCAAGTGCAGTTTTCCTGCTTTTCCAAGTCACTTTTAAAGAGAAATTTCTGACCTTTATTCCTACAATTAAAACATGTTTTTAATTTCAGCTGGTTTAACCACTTGAATTAACAAGCTCTCCCCTCAATAAAAAAGAAAGCAGAAGAAAAAAAGTAGAACAGTCATCACCCCATATGCTCTGAAACACACACGAAAGACTTAAACAAGTTTTGAATAATGTACGGTACCTACTCCCCTTCCAGAATTCCAGAGAAGCAACCCTAAAGGTTCTGAGCTTCTAAAATAGAAGGGCCTATATATTTCCACACTCATCATTTTGTGTGCTACATGGAAGCTGTGACATCTGACCTCTACTTTTTCCAAAATCAGACAGGTCCCCAAATCCATTCTTGAACTGATTACAGCATTCAGCAGCATGATGTAGAGGTGTAGTGGGACTGCATGCTTTCTCAGCAAACCCTTTAGAACAGCAACTTTATTTTCCAAAATGCACTTCAAACAGGCTTTTATAGTCCTAAATTCTCACTGGGACTGTTGCCACACTAGCATCAAACCCCTGTTCTCCAGACTTTGTGAATCTACAGAGTGCTCACCCTGTTTCTTTGCTGTACTGGTACCACATGTAGCAGACGTGTCCCAAAACAGTGGCAGGAATAATGCCTTACTACTGCTCCATCCCACAGCAAACTGTGATTTGCCAGTTCCCTGGCCCCGATCACTGTTTCCTTGAATCATGTCCCTTGTGCTAGATGTCAGCAGGACAAACCAATGAGTTCTGCAGCTCCTTGGGGCCCTGGCATCATGAGCAAGGCTGCCTCAGGGTATGGTATTCACCTGAGTTTCCTATTCCCATGACAAAAGCACTGAAAGCTGATTCTCTCCGCAAGGTCCTAAGATGCTTACACTCACCCGTGGATTAACAAAAAGCGTTGGTTATACAGAATGGAGAACTGCACAAACTGGAGCAGCCTGCCTCACAGGAAACACCTTCCTCAGTCCCAGCATCACTGCTTTCATCAAGGATATCCCTTTGAGGGATAAAAACCGCTGAATAAAAAACCCTCTACTCTTAGCACAGTCTGAAGAGAACCACAGTAGCTATCTGCAACCCCAGGCCATAACATACCGAAGTTATCCTTATTTTGACTTGCAATTTTATTAAATATATGAGCAGCCATTTAATATGCTCCCCCAGCGGAGCACAAAGCCCACCACCACAGCGGTTTCCCGCTCCATGAGCCCAGACCTCCCCCAGGCGCGCAGGGGTGAGACCGGCACCCGGCGGCCATCTCGTGGAGCCTCCACCCGCTCCCCTCAGCCTCAGGGCGGCGAGAAGCGCAGGGGAGGGACACGCACAGCACACTAGCCCGCCGGGGTGGGGCAGCGCTTGCGCGGTGGGAGCTACTGAAAGTTTAGGGCCCACGTGGACTGCAGCGTAGGGCTGTGCAGGGGATAGCGTGTCCTGCAGAGCACCCCGGAGCCCCGCTGTGCCTGGCTGTTGCCTCCCGCCCTCACCATGGCCCCCGCAGAGGTTCTCAGCGGCAAAGTCGTCTCCGCGTATGTACCTTCCTCGCCCAGGGCTGCCGAGGGGGGGGGGGGCGGTTGGTTACCTTCCAGAAGAACTGAAAGCGTTGTCACAACCTCCTAGAGCTCAGTCTGGGGGTCTGCTTCGTGTTGGCCCCGTCCAGCATCAGCCCTGGAGCATGGCTCATGGTTGCTCAGCATCTCTGTGCTAAGTGCCCAGGCCAATGCGATAAGGTGGAACTGCTTGATGCCTCTTGTATGTTTGTGCTGTCAGGATGCTTTGTGGGCCTGAGTTGGCAGCTTAGGGGTGGTCTCTGTTTTGAGCGCATGGGTTGCTTCTTTTTAAAGCTAGTTAAATAGATTATGTATCAGATTACATGAGGATGAGTGTTAACATGTGTCCTGTCAAAGCTGTTGGAAAGATTGGTCAGACTTCCTTCTGTTTTCAGCTGTCTCTTGACAAAGCCTTGTGCCTTGTAGTTTTGCTTACTTTTTTCTATTGCTAGACTACAGTACACTGCTATTTGTATGTGTACATGCACTATACACATGAGTACGCTGCTGTACATACATGAGGAAAACACAGTGTTTAGCAAAGGGCCATGCTTTTGTGATATTCAGTGCCAGTGGTGTGTGGTGAGGTAGGTTTGGTAGGTACATCCTCAGGGTGAATGTTAGGAAAAATGTATTCACAGAGAGTGGTGATGCACTGGAACAGGCTGGCCAGGGAGAGTCACTGTCCCTGGAGATGTTCAAGAACTGTGGAGATGAGAGAACATGGTCAGTGGGCAAGGTGGGGATGGGTTGAGATTGGGCAAGGTGATCTCAGAGATCTCTTCCAACCTTAATTATTCTACGATCCTCTCTATAACCAGGGAATTTCATAGAATCATAGAATGGCCTGGGTTGAAAAGAACCTTAAAGATCATCTAGTTTCAACCCCCCTGCTGAGTACAGGGTTGCCAACCACTAGACCAGGCTGCCCAGAGCCACATCCAGTGTGGCCTTGAATACCTCCAGGGAGGGGGCATCCACAACCTCTCTGGGCAGCCTGTTCCAGTATTTGTCCAGAATTTGGACAAAAAGTGTAAATTTGAAATGATCTAAAGTAAACTCTGAAAAGTTGTTGGGGATCATCTTAGGTGTTGCTGCATATGGAATGTTACTTCCAGCTGACAGTCCTGTATTTCTCAAAAGTGGTCTTAATGTGTCTTAAATCTAAATAGCCACAATGAAAGGCTGCTGGAATATGTTTTACCCAGTAATTTTTGGGCCAGTTGTCAGTGTGAATTCTTGGGGCTTTCAGTTGGTCAGTCTTGTGTACTTCGTTAGACTTATGCTTTTGTCAGTCTTGAAAGCATTGTGCTCTGCATGCCCTATGTGTGGTGCTGGTAGCACCTAGCGATCTGCCCACTACGGATTTTCCATTTCTGGCATGGAAACTGGCATAGGTTCCTTCAAACTGCATTAAATTAGTGCAAATTTAGACTGAACAGGATTCTGATAAGGACCATGTTTTGGTGATATTCTGAGCTTTCATCTTCTAATTTTCGTGGTGGGACATATTGCATTTTTTATCTTTTTTTTAATTTATAGTTACAGTGGTGACACCTCTATTTCTGTTTGCCTTCAGTATTATATTAGCAGGTGTTTTTGGAAATGAGTGATGTGCAAACACTTGAAAAGAGTAAGATTTTGATAGATGCATGTGGGAGAAAGGATTACTTTGTTTCCAGCACAGCTCTGAGGTTCTTGATTGAAGCCTGTCTTTCAGAAGACATTCAGTCTTGACCTGAAGACAGCACAAAATGGGAAAAATTAATTGCAACTGCACAATTGTCCTTCATTTCCTTTACTTCTCCTGTATTTATGACCAACATAGCAAAAGCGTAGTGTGGTCTACAGGCCTGGGCCTCACATATTTTGTTTTTTCTCTAGTGGAGTATTTGACAAAGATGTGAGGAAATGGACAATCCACCTGCAGGTATCTGTCTCTTTTTCCAGACCCTCTGGAGAAATGATGGACTGGAGGATTCTCAGCATCCGGAGCCCGCTGTCAGGCCAAGAGTCTATCAGTAGAAGAAAGAAGTGATAGGCGTGTGCTTTTTCTAGGAATATTCAACTGAATTTGTCTGCCGTAGTAAGGGAGTGTTTCTCACTATGTTACCTGCAAAGTCTTCTCAGTTACAATCTTATAGGGTTTTTCTATTATTTTAGGCTTTAATCAGGAGAACTTTGCTGGTAAGCCAGTCAAATATTAACAAACAAGGTGAATAAATCAAGCAGTGTTCCAGCTAGTTAATTCTGATTTTGTGTGTGTGTTTTAAATGAAAAACTCCTAAATGCTGTGAACTTTCTTCTCCTGCTACCAACCGCCCCTTCCCCAAAGAAAGGTGAAGAAAATAAGTAATTCAGAGTCATGTCATTAATGAAAAAAAAAAAAAAAAGCAAACCGGTGAATAGTGACGTTCTTATTTTTGTGAAACAGTTGAAGAGAGAAAATGCTTGGAGAAATGGTGCTTCTTGTCCTTGTCAACAAGGATAACTTGCTTAGGAGATGAAGCTAGTTAATGTTTAGAAAGTCTTGGAAGGTTCAGAAGAGACACAAAGGAAATTAGTCAATATATGTGAGGATAGTAAATGTGATTTTTATCATGCATGGAAAGGAGAACATATAGAGCAACAGGCACTGTGATTTGTGTAGGATTTTGGTGCTTAAGTTAATATTTGAGTAAGGCAGCTTCTTTTAGTAGAAACAAACTTCTGACTGAGCAGTCTGTGAAGGATATCGGATGTAATGGCTATGTTATGCTGAACCTGAGCGTGAGGTGAAGGCAGGAGACTTGTAATTGATTGTAGCTCTGTTGACTAATCAACATCTTCCCTCAAATGAAGTCATTTGTTTTTTTTATGGAGGCAAAAGAAGTTGAGCTGTGGCAGTGCTGCACGCTGTTATGAAAAATGGCTATAGGAACAACAGCTCTGGCCAAGGTAGCATAGGATCTGGGGAGGCTCGTTAGCCTTCTACAACCATTTCTGGAGGGCTGCAGCAAGAGCGCTTCTGATTCACACTTGTGAAACCTTTGGGGAATCTATGATCTGGGCAGTGAAGCTGAACCTTTCTCTCTTGGGGGCAGGCCTGTCTTATGGAGTATCATTCTCTCTGAGAGAGGTATTGGCCAGGTCATGTGTTCAGCAGCATCACATATACCTTGGGTACTACAGTCCACAGAAGGGATGGAGATGGAGCCTCATTTTTATCCTAAATTTGGTGCTGCACATGCTCACACCACAGCCACCCAAGCCGAAACACGTAAAGAATCCAACAGGTGTGGTGGTGGAGTTTGCCTGGGGAAATCATGGCATGAGAGCTGTGCTTCTCTCTCTGCACTTAAAGCAGAACTGGAGGAGGGTGGTTTGTCCTTTGCTATTCTGGGAAATTCACTGCATAAATTTAAATTCTGCCCACTTCTGCAGTCTAGTGAAAGAAAGGCTAACAGCTTCTTTAATCTTTGGAACTGGCTCTTTCATTGTATGCTTAAAGCCACGTGCTGTCCTTAACGTGTGTGGACCCTGGACTTGTGTTTGCAGTGGGAGCTTGTTTGTGCAGCGGCGCAGGAGGGGTCTCAGGAGGGAAGGCTCTTGGGGAAACAGCCATGTCCAATTGCCAACTTATGTTGAAAACTTTAAAAAAAAAAAAAAGTTAGTTATTAATTTATCAATATGATTTTTTTTATCTTTATGAAGACCTGAATTATTTTATAATGTATCTGCAAAAGTACAGAGACTGCTTTTTGTTTGTTTTTTACTTAATTTTCTCTCTGACCTTTGTATCTGTGGCTTTCCTAGTAACTAGTGAGCAGCAGCAGTTAACACTAGGTGGCTCTCGAGCAAGTGATTTCTTGATTCAAGGCTCCTAAGGCAATTCAGCACCAGCAGCACCACTTGTGTGCTCATGCATGTTACCTTTCTTGTGTAGCTGAAGGGGAAATGATCTAGTGCCTAATTACAGAAAATGGCAGCAATATCACGTGTGAGCAGTTGTGGCTGCTTGGTGTAAAAGCATGCCATAACTCTGCTTCACAGAGGAATGGAAGGAAATAGATCCTCTGATGGGACTGCTTCTCCTCCACTGAGAAGGCTGGATTAAAAATAAATGCCAGATCTGAGACTCTTTCCAGTTGATTGTTCCTTATGAGAACTTCACTGCATCGTAAACTATGATACATTTCATGTTTGTTTGCATTTCCTCTTGTTTGTAGGCTGTAAACCACTGCTGCATCTTTCTTACTGGCTCATCTGCGTGTAGGCTGCATCAGAGCCTCATCTCAGAAGTAGCTTCCTCAAATAGATGCCCCACAGCACCCACTCCAGCACTGGGTTTCTGATACTCCTTGCAATCCCTGCACTGCTGCTATGGGCTCCTCGTGAATTCGGGTCCTACTGTGTCAGCAGCTGTAGTGGTACTGCTTTCCCTAGGGGATGTACAGCAGAGGTGAGGTGCTGCCACACAGCAGATGCATTTCTGTTGCTTCAGCATGAAGAATTTCTAGGACAAGCCTGATAAGCTCAAAAAACAGTGTCAGAGCAATGTCAGTATCAAATGTTACATGGAGACACTAGCTAAATGATGCCTAGAAAGCACTATTACTGAGGTAAAATTGAAAACAACCTCTTTTACCAAAGCTTGTTAAGAGACTTGGAACAGCTTGGCCAGATGCAAATACTTATAAATACCTTGAACCTGTGTCTTGGTTGTAGCCGAGCTTTGACCACGTGGTTTGCGATGCAATGGGAGGGAGGCTTGATTTAGGATGTGGCAGGAGGCTGTGTGATTCCCCTGAGGTGCAGCTTAGAACAGCCCCGGGGCTGCTTCAGGCTGGGCCAGCTGCGGCCATCCCCTGGGAACAGTACTGTTGGGTTGCATCTGCTTCCATTTCTCCTTCTTCTTACCTCTGGCATTCCTGATCTGGAGCTTATATAGTTGCAAGATAGCGTTGGTTTCACTTGCTATCTGTCATCCTGGAGTTTTGGAGCTATGTGGCAGGAATTGCAGCCTTCCAGGTACTTAATCTGTCCCAGTACTTTGGCTATTTGTGTTTTTTAACAAACTGGCACCAACAGCTGCTCCTCCAGTCTGAGAGGTCTGGTGCCACTTACAAGGTATCAAACCTTTTGCGGCACTGATTTAAGGGTAGATGCACCCAAGATAGGCACCTCTGGTCTGTTCTTGCCAAATCCCTGCTGCCTCTGTTGAGTGGACAGAGCCATGGCTCCAGTCAGGCCCTTTCTGACAGAATCTCAGATTCTGAAGGGTGTATTGGGCCTAGCAGCAGGACTTCTTCCCCACTACCATGCCTGCACTGGTGAAAGAGCATGCACATGGGACCAGGCAGTGATGGAGAAATGAGAGAGGGGTGTGAGGCGGTGGCAGCGGCTTTTGAGCTGTTTGGAGCTCGTTTATAGGTGTTGAGTAACTGTTACCTCTAAACTAGGTATGAGCTGACATTTAAGCTACGTTGATGCAATCAGTAAATCCTCTCCTACTCATCTGGAAGTTGTGCTTTAATAATTGTATCCTTGGCTGTAGAATTAACCTGAGCTGCGTACCAAGGTTTAGTTTTTGCTGCCTCATTTCTCTCTTTTCATCCTTCTTCCTGCTCACTTAGAAAATTTTTTACTTTGTTTGGAAGCCCTCAGACTGGAGTAATTTTCTGCATCTGTGCTGGGAAGCAGGAAGGTGAGTGTAGGACTGTAACTTATCCAGCCCTGGGTTAAGTCAAGCAGGCACGAAGGAGAAACAAACAGTTTGGGCCAGCTGTAGCAGGGGTGTAGGTTCAGGATCAACCTATTCAGCTCTTATATGGAGTTTTACCATTGTAAATCTGTCATCCTTTGCCAGGACAAAGTGTGGCAGTGTTGACTGGCATCTCTGGAAGACTGGTAGACTTGGTATAGCATATGTGGAAAGGGGATTTGCTTTTGATCTGGGAGCTGGAAGTCCCAGGAGTTTCCATGCCATATTTTGTATTATTTTTCCCCTGTATCCTATGAGACTGCTGTGTGAAGAGGAGAATAAAGAAGTACATGGAGGACTTGAAAATTCTGGGGCGAAAAGAAAAAGTTTGAATGAAACTTGGTTATGGTTGGTATGGTTAGGTTGTGGTTGGACTTGATGATCTTTAGGGTCTTTTCCAACCTGAGCAATTCTATGATTCTATGAAACTTCCAAAGTGTCTTAGTGATTTATGGACATCAGTGCATATGCAGATTGCCTAGACTTGTGTACTCAAGGCGTGAGTATGTGTTTGCTGGTCTTCCCATCTGTCAGCTTTTTCAAACACTTGTCTTAGCATTGTATGAGAACTCAAACCTGTGGTTAACTTCTGTGTTGTTGTTTTTTTGTTTGTTTGTTTTACACTCAGACAAGTGAGGGAGAGATTAAAGAAGCAAGTTGCTGAGATGAAGGAGAAGTTTCCAGGTTTCACGCCAGGACTTGCGATTTTGCAGGTATTGTTTTCTTTAATGACAACTACAGAAAATCTTTGTTGCTTTACTGTGCTAAGTGGACAACTGATGAGCTTCAGCAAAACTGCTTTGCGAAATAGTAGCATTTTGTAAGGAACTGAAGTGCAGAGCGCCATGTGGGATGTTATTAATGCAGTTCTGTGATGTTTCATTGTCTTTATGTTTTTATGAGCCCCAAAGTCTGTCAGCTCTAACAGGTGTGATGGTACCAGATATCATTGAGGTTAATAAGGAATTTGATCAGCTGTTACATGAGAACATGGAGAGGGAGAAGTGAACAAAACAAACCTCCTTGTCCAAGGAGGCCTTGAGTGCAGAAGATTGAACAAAATCCCATTGCTGAAATTGATGTCTGTCAGAAGCTTGAGTAGGTGCTAGAATCTATGCATAAATGCTTGTGAATTAAAAAAATGCTCTTATCAGTTCAGGTTTGGGGCCTGTATTTGGCAGAATTAAGTGGTTTGGTTTTTTTTTCGTGACAGCTATAAAAAATGGAAACTTTTTGGTATGCTTAGATCTGAAGGTGAGTAGCAGTAACAACTGTCACATATGGATGGAACTGCATGGCTGCGAGGAAATTAATGGATTGAAAATGGCTGTTCAGAGAAGGGGCTTCTGTCCTTATTTAGTATTTAGGGCTCCTGAAGGGCTATCTCTGGATTCAATCACTAAGACCACTTTAGTACATGAAGAACATGCTCCTCTGCAATGCCAGGAACAAATCTGTGTTGTTTTTTTGTTTGTTTGTTTTTGTTGTTATTTTTCATTAGCTTTAAGAAGATCAACTCTACAGAAGACTTGTCTTTGGGTGCTTAGTAGGAAAGGGGAAGTTCCTTAATTTAAAATTCAGTAAGGGACGATTTGATGAAAGTTGCTGAGCTGCTGACCTTGTAAACTGTCTTCAAAAATTTCTCCCTTATAGTGTTACTGGAATCTTTTCTTGGTTGGTCTGTTTTCTCTTTAAACCAGGGTTGTCTCAGTCATAAATCTTTTACAATCTGTTTGCTCTCTGACACTTTTTTAAGATATCAAGCAGCCTCAGGTTGGGGAAGTTCATCTCCAAATACAGATATTCTTAACTGTCTTTTTTTCAGTTACGTTGGGACAATCAGATATTTCTGATATGCAGCACCAGACTCAGTATGTGCTCCTTTCCTGGCAGGTATCTGGTGTCCTCTGAACTGGAAGAATGAGTCAGTTATCTTTTATTTTTGTTCTGTAGTCAAGTGTATCCTCTTTTACACACTGTATGTCGTCTTTTTGCTAACGTGTCTCTTCTGCCTATATGATGCATCCTTTTTCCTAAACTCAGCAGACTCTACAAGGGAGACAGCCTATTTGTATAAGCCCAGGGAAGAAGTGCGTGCTGGTTGACTGGCTAATACAGTCATCCCTGCAGCTTGTGATCTGCGTGAGAAACAAGGAGAGCTCCCAAGTATCAGAGAACTGGGTTTCAGGAGTTTTCTTCGCGTTTTTTTTCCTGTTTGCCCTTCAGTTTCTAACAGTTGCAATGAGAATTACCTTTAGCAAAACATAGTGGATGATGCAAACACTTGTACTGTAATCACTCAGTAGTGCCAAAAACTACAGATATTTATTCTACTTGCTGCTTTCTCTTGTGCATTGCATTGTTTTTTCTTTGTTGTTTTTTCTTGTTTGATGGGAAAATTTTCATGGTACAAAACAGCAGTGGAAGAAGCCTCTCCATAAAGGGCATACATGCATAAAATTAAGATTCCTGGGTATCAAAGAGTACCAACTTTTTGAAAGGCTCATTCAGATAATTGGATGTTATCAGCACCTACTGATCATGTTAATTAACTTTCTGAGATGAAATGGCAAGCAATATTTTCTGCTTTGGAGAGCACTGTGTTTTTAAGGGTTTCCTAACAGATGTTAATGGTATTTATGCAGGAGATCAGACAACCTCTCTTTAGCTGCCTCTTACTTGAAAGAACACTTTCCTGTTAGCTCCAGATGCCTTTAGTCTGTATCAGCGTGGTATGGTTATTCAAGAGTACCTTTTTCTGCTCAGCATAGCTTTGAGGAAGCTAAGAATTATGTTGTTCTCAGCCTGTGGCTGGGTCTCTACTCTGCAGGGTGACTCAATTGTCCTTTCAACCTTAGGTTGGAAATCGGGATGATTCGAACCTCTACATTAATATGAAGCTGAAGGCTGCTGCTGAGGTAATGCCCAAACTGATAATTTTTTTATTTTTTTTTTTACCTCCCTAGAAAAGATCCAGTCAGAACATGAAATTACAGATGTGAATCAAATAGCTTTATTTAAGCTTTGTGTGTACTGGAGAAACCAGCGCTAGCCTGAATTCCTTGTTATAAAGGAATAATACAGATGTGTAATCTGACACAGAGCAGGGTACTCGGTAGCAGTCACACTGATTTCCTTTTGTATAATCAGCTCCTAAATGATGCGTGTCTGAAGTGCTGATGTTCTGTCTTTACTGACCTGTGGCCATGTGCTGACCTTCTCTCAGTTTCTTGTTGATGTGTAGCTGCCGTTGCCTTACATCTGTCACCAAGAGGTACATTGCATGCTACAGCAGGGCTGGGAATCTAGTGAGTCCCTGTTTTCCTTGGTGACAGCTGGCATCTATGCTGGCATCTCAGAGAAATATGCTGTCAAGCCAAGATGCTGTTGTTCATGCCAAAAGTTGAATGGGACAGTTGAAAAATGGGCCGATATAAGCAGGCAAAGTGCTAATCGTTCATCTTCTCCTTCACTGTTGGTATTTCCAAGTAAAAGGACTGTAGCAACAGAAATACGAGATAGACCTGGAAAATGTGCCTAAATGTAGATGAGAGTGAGCTCGACTGAAAGAATAGCCAGATCAATCTCTGATGTCATTTCAGAAACCAGATAATTTCTGGGTATTCTCATTTGCAGATTGGGATCAGTGCCAATCACATAAAACTGCCAAACACAGCTACAGAAGCTGAGGTAAGTAATGAAGTTGATACAGAAAAATCATGTAATTTCAAGCTGAAGGGATGAAGTTATCTTTTTTTGTAAAATGGAAGGGAAAGACTGCTTTTCTGCAGATACTAACTCATGAAAGAAGAACAGGAACCCAATGAGTTGTTTTTTTTATTTTAAAAAGAAAGCTAACGCACAACTACATAGAATTTAGAAACTTTAGCAGATGTGTTTCTCAAAAAATGTGAGTCATTCATACTTTTTGGTGGAAAAAACTAAGTGTGCTCTGTCTTTTAATCCAGATAAGGTTGTGTTGTTTTGTTTTTACCTTTTATTAATCTTGCTTCAGTTTATCAGCCACTAGGTTTTTGGTCTCTGCTCGTAGGTCCTCAAGTGCATCGCCTCGTTGAATGGAGACCCTGCCGTTCATGGCTTTATAGTGCAGCTGCCACTTGACTCTGATAAACCTATCAATACCGAAAAAATAACCAATGCTGTCGCACCTGAGAAGGATGTAGATGGGTAAGCTGACATCACCCCTAGAGAACATGACAGCTCCTGCAGAACTAGACCTCTATTTTTTTTCTTTTTTTCCTTCCTCCCCTTCCCTTTTAACTGGTAATTATGAGACTGGGAATTTACTTGGCCTCTATATTCTTTCAAAATACAGCTTAAGCAGCATCAATGCTGGGAAACTGTCTAGAGGAGACCTTGGAGACTGCTTTATTCCCTGTACTCCAAAAGGATGCATGGAACTTATCAGACAGACAGGTAAGGAGATTTCCATTATTCATGAATGCGGTAGTCTTCAATGAAAGGAGAAATTATGCATGTTGCGAGGCTGTCTCTCACACTGAAACCTTTGTTGAGTTGCCATGTTTCATCTCTGCCTTTTCAGATAGAAAAACAGCTAGTTTAAAGCAGTCCTTATTTTCTTCCTCCCAGCTCTCCAATTCTGTGTCATGCACAGCCCAAAGAAAAATAGTATCCTGAAAAATAGTATGAAGACACATATTGACCAGTATACTCCAGAGCCATTTGGGAATGGGGTGCAGAATGACCTATTGTTATTTTCTCCTACCTTCCTGTGGTACAGGTGTCCAGGTTACGGGGAAAAGAGCTGTAGTGGTTGGTCGGAGTAAGATAGTTGGTGCTCCTATGCATGACCTGCTGCTCTGGAATCATGCAACAGTAACCACTTGCCATTCCAAGACCTCAACACTGGCTGAGGAGGTAAGGGAAGGATGGACTCATGAGGCTGTAGTTATATGCTGCAAGCCAGTGCTGCCAGCTGCATGTTTCTGCCTGATGTTGTCTTAAGACAATGGGTCTGGGTTGTTTTTCATCTGAAATAGTTTTCCAATATTGTTCATCAAATGGTTGCATGACTCTACTGCTGTTGAAGGTCCTTATATAGAGGGTTGAAATTATAACAATGAAATTATTATTATTTTTATTTTCTTCGGGCAAGGACTGGGTATTTAATCATCCCTTCCTAATCTCCAAGTAGTGGCTTACAAGACACTGTATGTTTTTGTTTGTTTTTTTTCTGTAAAAACACCAAGTGATCTTCTACTTTCATGGCTAGGAAATGCTAGACCAAATTTCTTCTCCATGTTTTTGTTCTAGTCTATTTTCTATGACTGGGAGTTTGTACCATTTTCTTCTTTAGCAGTAAGAGTGACAGAAATAGTGTGTTGCTGTGCTGCCACCTACTTGAATTTTATTGAGCAATCAACACTGCCAGGCTCTATAGGCAAGTATCAAAGCTGGAAAAGGGGTAGGTGTACTTGAATGTAACTCAAATGCAAGATCAGAAACACTGCAATGCTTCATGCCTTTAAGTTGTTCAATAAGACTGTCATTAGTCTGATTAACAATGGAAGTGCTAATTGGTAATGAAATCTTATAAATAGCTCATCTCTGTCTAAGATACAAAGAAAAAATTCCAGGGGATAGCAGCTTCCTAAGAATACAAATGAAGCAGCAGAGGAAGTAGCAAGGAGCTTTTGTCCAAGTTTCTAGTAGTAACTTCGTGACTACGTCTGTCACACTTGGTGATTACTGTCTGAACAAATACTAATGCTGAATTGCAATCAGCTTCCCCAGCACTTTCATGTTATGCAGTCCTGGACATAAAAACCACAGCAGTGCTGCCACAAATAAAGTGCAGCTTACCATTCTGTGTAGGGGTTGTTCTTGGCAGCTGTCTGATGAGTCCTGGGTATATTTCTAGTAGTGAGAAGTAGCTAATATGCAGCTCAATATGCAGAGATATTTGAAGGAAGGAAGATCAGAGTATGCAGAAGGCTTTCATCTAAAAGTAGTGTGTATGATCTGTTTGGGAATCGTGGAAGAGTTCAGAGGAGGTTGTGAAGTGTTGACTAGCAACAGTTCAGGGTAGGAGTGTGAAAATAGGCTGTAATTTCTGGCTGTGGGAATTTGTCCTTGCCAAGGAACTGGTAGCTAGCTTTCATTGCTGCCAATGCCCTTCCATTCCTCCAGTGGCAGTGGGTGAGCGCACAATTTCACTGCAACTGAAACTGATTTAAGCTGCTCTTGAAGCAGCTCTGCCTTTGTCTATTGTTGGTGTGACACAGAGTTGTTTGTTTGGATTTTTTGTAGGTTGCTAAAGCTGATATCCTGGTGGTTGCAGCTGGCAAAGCTGAAATGGTGAAAGGTGAATGGATCAAACCTGGTGCAATTGTAATAGACTGTGGAATTAACCATGTGCCAGGTGCGTGGGTAATGTATAAAGAGTGGAGATTTGTTTGTATATAAATGGCAGTTGCTATGTAAGTACATGGATACAGTTTCCTTGGTGTTTTTAGTCCATATGGATTTATTTCTCATTTAAGTCTTAGGTGATGATGGCAACCCCTCTGAAGATTCGAGAATAAAACAAAGTTGGTTTTGAAGTACTCTTCTGAAGCAGATCAGTGATAGTTTTATTTCTGCCATCGGTGAGACTGATTATCTGTAGAGAAAAGAGGAGGCCTATGCGGTATTACAACATAGTATCTATGCAATTTGCCACATCTATATAGCTAAATTCTGCTGCTGTTGTCACTTTTGAGCATGCAGCCTTGCTGTCGTTAATTTGCACAGTTAGATCTCATTAAGCTGTTCTGTTTGAAACACCTAAATGGCAAGCAGTCTTTTAAAGTAGCTGTGAATATGTTGAATCACAACATTAACTTCTTAGGTTTGAATGACTGTTGTCTTGAAACAAAGCAGGTGCTGCAAGAAAATTGGTGACAGTGGCTCTGGCATAGAACAAAGTGCTTGAACATAATGGATTTGGGGGTAGGGTTTCATTTAGCTGAGGAACAGGCAGTCTGGCAATTTCTGTTTTCACCTCATTTTAAATCCAAATTGCAGATATTCAATGATATGGAAAATTAGTCACCATCCAGCTATCTCTCTGGTACACCCACAGGGTTTTTAGAAGGTAGTTTTCATAATTAATCAGTCATCTTGTTGACATTTAATGGAATGTAAAGAAATTTCTGCTCAACAGTCTTATTCCTCAAAGATGACATTGATTTGCATTTAAAACCATTAATTCTCTGTCTAATTAAAGTTAAAAAAAACTATCGGCTGTTGCTATTTGTTTGCTGAAATATTTGTGCCAAACTTCCCAAACTTAGGCAGTTTGCCAAAAAACAGAGTCATTGCTGATATTGGTGAAGCAGAGCAGTCTGGACACGACCACACTAATGTGTACCATCGCATTTCTGACATGTGATGACTTTTTTTTTTTTCTCTGGCTTGATGTGAATTGTATCTCTGTGGTCACATCCCTGTTTCTTTGCAATTCATCTGCCTCAGCAGTGCACTGAGGTCTGGGTTTCTTGTGCAGCCAGCCTACTCGGTGTTATTTACCAGTTTGTTTATGGCATTGTGTGAAGCTCACTGGTCAGGGCTTGATAGTGTACCATGGAAATGGTCAGATTTCAAAATGTGTGCCACAGCCTTTTCTGTGGTCTTCTGAAGCTACTGAGTTTTCCCATCTACTCTTTCCCTTCTGATAGATTGTGGGAAAAAGATTTCAGATGAATCTTCTGGAAAACCAGTGCCAGAACTGGGAGAATTTGCAATGCTATAAAGAGAACAGAAGCTAGGTCACCGGCTTCTCCAGCTACATTACTGTCCAGACAGAGTTATCGGTGCTAGCCATGATGATGCTTTGAACAATGGGGAAATAAATAGCGCAGTTGACATGCATCTCACCGTAGCTTTAAGTGCATCCAGTTAGGTGACTGCAGCTGAAGAAAAGAGAAATCTCTGGATCTGCAATTGTGAGATACATCTGGTCTTGGCATTTGTGTTACCACTGAACAGACTTTCTTCCCGGTCTCTCAGTAGAGTAAGGAGGAGAGAGGACCTCCTGAAACCTTTACAGACAAGGGTGTCTTATTCTCTTTCGAAACATTGTCATGTTTGTATTTCTCTCCTTACTGCTGCAGGTGGGAGCTAGTAGGAGCTAGTTTAGCAGGTGTTGTGAATGCCTTATTCCAGGCCTGTAGGAATTGCTTTGCTACAGGAATGAAGAGCAGTGCGGGCAGAGGAGTTTCCCAGAGATGGCACAGTGTTCGAAGTGTCCCTCTGTGACTCGTGATGGAGGAAGTGTTCCTGATCGGAGGATTCCTCTGATACAGGATTCTGCAGCCCTAGCCAACAAGGGACATTGAACAGCAGAATGCAAGAGCAGTGGATGATCTGCTTCCATGGATTTCTGTGCCATGATCTGCAAACACCTGAGGAGCCAGAAAGATGCAATAGGAAGTCTTGACCTGATACTCTTTTTATATCTCCGTGTTCTGGAAATCAAGTTGGCATCACAGGCCAATAAAATCAGGTTGTATTGGATCTGTCATCAAACATCTTTCCCAGTGATGGCCAGAAAAAAAGCCTACAAAAATGTTGTGTAGATGAGGGTCACACATGGTCTTGTATGCTTACTATCATATATCCAATTGAATAATAATTGAAAATGTGTTAACAATGTACATTGACTTGTGTCAGTGTGCAATTGGTATAATGTACAAGTTTACAGTGTGAATATTCCCAGCTCTGGTCTTAGCAAAGTAGGACTGTAAATCAGTTCTGCGCTTGGACCTGCAGCACCCCAGAGATTGAGATCATTGTACCTGTTCATTACATACGTGTAGGCATGTCCTTCATCTCTTAGATCTCACTTGGGTGCTGTCTATCATGTATTCTAGCTAGCTGATAACCTGCTGTATCAAAGAAGACACAGGCAACAGTTATCAGTGTCACTGATGCTCTCTGTAACTCTGTAATAAAGAGCAGAACGATGCATATTAAGAAGTTAAAATTAATGGGAAGAAGTAGAAAGAGTTGTATATGAGCTTTCCTTCAAAATAGTTTTTAAAGGTCCTTTAATAACCTCTGAGTTGTGCTCAGCAGCACTTGGCATAAGGTGTGAATGCAGGTGCAAGGACTTAAGGTTTGTTTGGCTCGTGCTCATCACAGTGTCTGTCTGTGTGGCAGATCAGGCTGTTTGTGTTTTAAGTCACGTGTTTCATCACTTGTTTTCTTCATTTTGAGGACTGGAGCCTTCCTGACTGGGGTGGTTGGTAAGCCTGCTTCGAATCCAAGGAAGAAAATACAATCATACTATTTGCCTTTTGCAAACTTAATTAATACTGCTGTCTGGGCCGGAAGGCTGGCCAGTCTGCAATTTGGGAAGTAAAACTTGACAGTTGCTGTAGAAACAATGTTAACAGCTGTGTCTTTGAACAAAGCTTGAACTTTAGGGAAAGTAAGTGTTGCTTAAAACATACATTCAGTAGAACATCCGAGCAGCTACCTGTCAGTAACAGTGCAGCTAAACGTCAGTGTTGACAGGACCTGCTTTTGCTCCATCTTGCATTTTACCACAGTCAGCTGTTAATGAGTTTGCTTTTTCTTACACTCTTCCTCTCCATCAAATGTATGCATGAACAGAACATAATCAGTAACATTAGCATACATTTATGGTATGCAAGATAATATTTCAATTTAACAGTATTAAAATCTGTCGTACATTTTTTTCACACTGCTTAACATTTTTTAAAGTCCTTATACCTGAAATAAGGATCTGCCGCTCCAGGAGAAACTAATGTTTGCTTTTTTTGTTATACTCTGTCCATAACTGGTGAGTTCCTTAGCTGGCTCTGATAGTTTCCTAATGTATTTTGTCTTTTTGTCTCCTGTGGGTGAGCTTAAATTTCATACAGCAGGTAGTAGCGTTTGTTTCTGCCAGAAAGGAGATTGTTCTGCTGGAGCTCTCTTAAGCTGCCTGTGAGTTTGTTTTGATGAGGATCTGTTCTCTGTGAACTGTAGTATTTACTAGTCCATCATAAAAGTGGCAATAGATAATTGAAGATCTTGGCACTTTCTGTCTTCAGTTTCTGTAAAGGTAGATAATTTTATTCAATAGTAAGGTCTAGATTTCCTCCAAAATGGAACAGAGCAACTGTAAATCTTTGTTTCTGGAACAAAACAACTATCTTCCTTTAGTGTCTTCTAGGTCACTGATCCGTATGTCCTTCATACTGAAAGTTTACTCTATCTTCAGAGCAGTACAGCAAGATTTGAGAGAGGATGGTTAAGGTGACATCTCTGTATGTACCGTTTGTGTGCTCTGCATGCACAGATGTAAGATTTGGTGTATGCTTTGCTTCCCCCTGCTGCCAGGAGCAGCATTTGTTTTGGAGTCTTCAGATTACCTTGTGGCAGTCTCAATTCCACTGAGAAAACACTTGCATCCTCAAGAAAGGGGAGACCCTCAGATCAGCCTGGCTGATAATAAATGGCACTTAATGGGAAGATGTCGTTTATGAGCCGTGATGCTCTGGGTGAAGTATGGTGGTAACAGCTTCATCTTAGGGTGTTGTTTTAACTTTCCTTTGCAGCTTCCTGTGTACTTAGCTTCTGGTTTCGTTACTCCAACAGAGGAAAAGACTTCAGCTTCAGTCAGTGCTGTTTTCTCTGTGTAACTTAATTTTTCCTTAAATCCCCAGATAGCACAAAGGCCAGTGGAAAAAGAGTTGTAGGAGATGTGGCATACGCTACAGCCAAAGAGAAAGCTTCTTACATTACCCCAGTTCCTGGTGGTGTTGGTCCAATGACTGTGGCCATGTTAATGCAGGTATGTGAACAGAGTATAAGATATACCGCAAGTCATCTCCTCTATGTTTGCCTTTGGGGTATGTTGCTGCTGACCATCACCACACTACAAAGAGCAGTTGGTGCTTTTTTCTTGCTCTTCCAGAAGTCTAGTTAGCATTTGCAGACCGACGAAGAAGGTGAACACAAAGGAAATGTTAGAAAGACAGTTGTTCTTCCTGGATTTGTGTGTGTGTTTTTTTGTTTTTAAACTGTACATTCTCAAATAAGATCCTGGTTTGTTTTACAAAGTTCTGGGTGTAATTCTAAAACTCTCCACAAGCTAATGGGATAAAGAGGAGGAGGGTAACAGAGTAAAGCTGCTCCTTCTGTTCCTTATTTTGCTTAAGAAACACTACTGACACACAGCACCAAAAAAAGCACAGTAAAAAATGCTATATATGGATATTAATATTTATATATAAATAGTATCTTCCACAGGACTGGATTCTTATCTATCAATATCTATTCAGATATAGACAAATATCTGTCTGTATTCCTGTCAAGGAAATTCAAAGCGAAACCTCATTCTGCATTGTTAGCAATAGTTCTAAATCAAAGCACTTTATATTAGTCCCAAACTGAGAGGGGAGGGGAAAACCTGTGCGAGTCTTTGTTAACTAAGAGGGTTCTTAGAGTGGTTGTTGCTGTAATGCCTTTTCATGCTTGATTTAGAGTACAGTGGAGAGTGCGCAGCGTTTTCTGGAGAAATTCCAGCCTGGAAAATGGAACATCCAGTACAACCAACTTACCCTAAAGATGCCTGTTCCAAGGTAATGCTTTCAGTGAAGCCACTGACGATGTTTGTGCATTGTAATACTCACTTCTGTTGGCAAAGTTTGTATAATGTAGGACATACAAGCATGTAGGTTGTAACTGGGGTTGAAGTTTGGAGAGATGTAGAAAGAAAGCGGCGCGAAGTCTCCCATGCGAGCAGAGTTAACCATCAGTGGTTCTGTGACACATGTTGAAATGTAGGCTTGCGTCATCCTTATAACATTAAGACATATAACACGGTTTACCACAGATGTTTTGAGCTAGATACTTGCTGATTCAGCATGTAGCAAATTTTCGATCTGACATTGCAAAAAACCTGGCACCTTAAAGTAGGAGTTGGTAGAATCCACATGGAGCAGTTTAAAATACAGAGAATACCATAACAGAGCCTTACACGGTGTCTACAGAAAGACATTCTTTTGTATAATTTTCTTGTTCATTTTGTTTCATTTTGTTGCTGTCCTCTGAAGATACTTGTATTCTGCTGTAGCCAATATTAGTGGAATTGATTCATTTAATTAGGAAAGGGTGAAGCTTCCTTTTTAGAATGTAGACCAGGTGCTTCTGAATCATGCTGCCAAAATCAGGGTATTTGTGAGAATTCTAGTATTTACTAATTGATCTTTCTTTCAGTGATATTGAAATATCACGGTCTTGCATACCCAAGCCCATTGATCAAGTTGCAAAAGAAATTGGCCTGCTCCCTGACGAGATAGAGCTGTATGGCCAAACTAAAGCCAAGGTTCACCTGTCAGTCCTGAAACGTCTGAAGAACCAGCCAGATGGCAAATATGTTGTTGTTACTGGGTAGGTACTTCTTCAGCTGAGGAGACATCACTTACATGATGTCAGGATGAAAAGAAATTTTGGTAGTATTGCTTGTTGTTGTATTGTCTTTTGGTAAACTGACTGTATGGAGTACTGGCATTAACTGCAGTCACTAGGTGCATGTGTTATGCCTGTAATTGTTTTGAGGCTCACCTACTACAGGAGTTTCATTGTATCTGTTGTACTTTCTCACTGCAGGATTACTCCCACTCCTCTGGGAGAGGGGAAGAGCACCACCACCATAGGTCTTGTTCAAGCCTTAGGAGCACACCTCCACCAGAATGTCTTTGCTTGTGTTCGGCAGCCTTCTCAGGGGCCAACATTCGGTATAAAAGGTATGGGCTGTTGTGTTGCTTGGAGGTTGGCTAAATGGGAAAAGATAGCGGAATGTAAATCTTTGAATGCTGCATTGTAGTTTTCCATAATTCCCAATTAGGATGACATTTCTTTAAGAAAGAAAAAGTCTTGGTAACTTCTGCAGTGTTTCCTCAAGTGCTGTGCTGGGATATTAACTAAGCTGCCATCTTAGAGTCATTAATA
Organism: Numida meleagris; assembly: GCF_002078875.1. NCBI lineage: Eukaryota > Metazoa > Chordata > Aves > Galliformes > Numididae > Numida > Numida meleagris. Next base: position 54,568,413 of record NC_034414.1, on the reverse strand, counting down.
AAATACATGTATTACCACCCTGGGCTAGGGAGACCTTTAATTGCACGATTTGACTATTGTCTCTCCGTAGGTGGAGCTGCCGGTGGTGGCTATTCTCAAGTTGTTCCCATGGAAGAGGTAATTGCTTATACAAAGCCTCACTGCACAGTTAGCTTGCAGACCTTGAAGAAACATTGCAGTCAGATAACTTAATATTTTTTTTCTGTGTCTATGGAAGGATGATTGCTTGATTTCAGCAAAGCTTTTTTAGAAAATGCACTTCTTTCTTTGTTTCAGAAGGGCAACTGCATGCTCAGGGAATTTCACAGAACTGAGAATTCCCAGTCCCTCTGTTCCCTCCCCTCTTCTGCCCTGAATTACTGCATACCCTTGAGCGAAGTACATCCTGTACCTCTTTTTCCCAGCACTGAAATTAAGATTATAATGACTTAATATGTTTTGGAAGCATATTAAATAGTTCTGTCAGCAAGAGTGGTCACTGACTCCTTCTGTGAGCTATTTTGGTGTACTCATGTTTTAGATTACTGACGTGGAATGGGAAAAGGGAAAATGCAAATCAATAATGCCAAGATCTCAGCCTGTGGGTGACTGGCACTGCAGTGCTTTTTTGGTGTGACTTGGCAACAAGTAAAATCCTTTGTCTGGGGGCAGGGGACTGACAGGCACGTGTAGCACGTGCTCTTGTGCTTCCCCCAACTCTCTTGTAATTGCCCGTAGAGTCTTACCTTTGTCTTGTGCACCATAGGTTGACAGAGGACAATTTTAGGAGGAAAAGTAGGAATGATCAAAAGGGCTGTTTGTTCCTTTTGATGCATTAGTCCAGAGAAGATTTGAAAACGAAACAAAAAAATGTTAAGGAGGCAGATGATTGATTTAGTCACGTGCCAGAAACGTGTGAATAATAGATGTGACAGGAACAATAATCTCCTCCTGTTTGGGAGTGTTAGTGAGACAAAGTAGAAGATCTGGGCACGTGCAGCAGTGGGAAACAGACCCACAATTGAAATAAACTGGCTGAAAGGACTTCAAGTATGACTACATGGTAGAAAAATGCATTGTGATGTTGTTGGGAGTATTTTAATCAATGCATGACTCCAGGTACTAACATTTTACGATACAGTAGACACTATAATGACCTTGATACACCACTGGGTGTTTCTGCATGCAACTTTCATCCCAGGAAGTTATTAGCAAGCAAGCCATTTTTCAGTGATGACTGTAGAACTAAGGTGGTAATAATTGCTTCTTATTGCATATATGTAGAATGACAAAATTGCCATTTCCTAATTAGTATTTATAATTGCTGTGTGACTAGTTCCACTCTGTTTTTTTGCTGTTTGGTTTATAAGACCGCAGTAGCAAGGCTCTGACACAGTGGTATCATAGTCTTCTGTCATACCACTTTTTTTATTGTCATTTTTTCATCTTCCTCCTGTGCTGCACTGCTACAGAGGAAAAAAATTGTCTTAACAGCAACCTTTCCTTCTCTGCCCTAATGCAGGTTTGTCAAGTAAACTCTATATCCAGAATCTTTTGTCAGTATAGCTACAGTGCAGGAAGAAAACTCACGTAGACAAACCCACTCAAACCATCTTTTAACAAGATAGAACCAAGAAAATTACTAGCGTTGTCACCGTGTAATGTGTGGTCTGCAAGCCCTGCCTACAATACTCTGTGTGAGTGGTTAGCTTATGCAGAGCTCTCTGCAACCACAGCTCTATTGCTAGCACCACCTAAGGTTGCTGGCTTGAGTTTAGCTCAGATATGTTTGTGGGAACAGCAGGAACTTCAGCTGAGGTATGTGTGAAGCCTGTTGTGCAAATAATGTGAGTGGGTCAGAAGGAAGGTGAAGGAGGAGCAATGCAGATGTGCCATACCATGCTGTTCTCAGATATTAAGGAATGGTTCTTGTGTAAAAATCTTATTTGGAAGCTTTGTTCTGGAAGTTTGTAAAATGACATAAATGTGGGGGAGGCATTTTTCTGTTTTCGAGAAATTCTTTCCTCTCTTCCACATACTGCACTGAGCAATCTCTTCCCCCTCCACCCTCACGCACTTCAGTGTTGCTATTAATATGTCTCTTTCCACTTGTCTACGATGTATTGAAATATATGAAAATTGCAGCAGGATGAGATAAGTGATATGTTTTATGTCCTTTAGTTTAACCTTCACCTCACTGGTGACATCCATGCTATCACTGCAGCGAACAACCTGGTTGCTGCTGCTGTGGACACGCGTATTTTCCATGAGCTAACTCAGAGTGACCAGGTAGGATCCTTTCTTCCCATGCTGACCCATCTCATTCTGGTCAAGATGTTTCGGGTGTGCCAGCAGTACTAACCATATGTTTCATTCTGCAAGGCCCTCTATAACCGTTTGGTGCCTTCTGTCAACGGTGTTAGGAAGTTCTCAGAGATTCAAATCCGAAGGCTACAAGTAAGTTCACGAGTTTCACGTTGGTTTCTGATTCGGTTTAACTTATTCCTCCTTTATGTATTCTGAGCTTGGTTACAAAAACATTCATGTTGCCCTGTAGGTCATAGAATCACCTTGGGTGGAAAAGACCTTTAAGATCATTAAGATCAAATTAGAGTCCCATCACTATAAACTATGTCCCTTAGTGCCATGTCTGCATGCCTCTTAAATACCTCTGGGGATGGGTACTCTACCACTTCTGTAGGCAGAAGTGTTCCAGTGCCTAACTACCCTTTCCATGAAGAAATTCTTCCTAATTGCCAGTTTAAACCTCCCCTGACTCAGCTTGAGACCATTTCCTTGGGTCCTATCACTTACCTGATATAAGAAACTGACTAGACCAACCAACAACTAGAATGTCATTCTGCTAGCACTTGTTTTCTGCATCAAGTGTGCAAAAGTCTGGTAGCCCATGTTACAGCACAGATAACAATGAGATGAAGTTCCAAAGGGAAGAATCATTGATTTGACTCTGTTATATGCTGTGTGAGTAACACAGTGGGAAGAAGCAGAGAGATTAGTGCCCTTTGTTAATAGTGACAATTTAGTGTTCTTAACGTAGATTTAGAAAAGACCAGCATTAGTCTTTGTCCGTTACAGTCAGCTACAGATAAAGATGAATAATTCCTGTACATGTGACAGTCGTATAGATAATGCAGCACAGAAAAGACAATTTACAAAATTCAGCAAAAAGAGAAAGTAAAGATTTTCTTGTCTTATCTAGATTGAGCAAGCAGGAAATGAAAGGAAAAATGTGTGTCCCCTACATCCCTTCTCATGGAAAAAAATCTCAGTTAAATGAATACATCTACCATTGAGTGTTGGACCCTGAGCAGGTCACCGTTCCTTCAGTCATCAGTAATGAACATGAACCAGTGTGTGTCCCTGGCCTCTTCAAAAATGAGGAGTAGAGGAATAGTTTTTGCATTGGGCTTGAACCTTCTGGCTAGAGGGGCGAAGTGGGGCCTGCTAAGCTTATTCCAAGAGCAAACCTGTTTGAACAGCATTCGTGCTCTATTGGTTGCCACTTGGAGGCCAGGACCAATAGAATACTTAGGAAGCTAAAACTCTGATTTATTAATTGCCTATAATTTCTCAACTATTAAAAAATACGTGGTTTGCTTCCACTGTTGAGCAAAGTAGCTTTGTCATGTGGCTTGGTGGGCTGCTAAGGATGCTAATACTCCAGAAAGAGGATCTTTTTCATAGTATGGTGGATGTTTGTTTGTTTTTAATGCTGTACTTGAAGAGGAAGAGAACAGACTTCTTTCTTCCCTGCTGTTCTTCTGGAGAAAATAGGACTTAACTGTCTAGTTAATTAAAAAAAGGCTTACTCGCTCATAGATCAACTCAATTGTTTCCTTCATTTCTAAGCTTGCACTTGTATCAGTCTTGAGGTAATTCTTCTCTCAATTAAGCAACTTGGCAAACTGCCCATCCTCTCAGTATGTTCAGGATCAGCTTTCTGGAATGCTGACAGCCTTGTGACCAAGTTGTTTAATTCCTCCTTTGTGCTGCTTAACCAGTGTGCTGAAAGCCATGTCTTCAAATACGTATGGCTGTGTGCAGTGACCCTAGGCAAACTAATGAGAAATGGATGTAAGCATGTGAAACTAATGATTAGAACAAGGCGTGTAAGAAACTGCAGAGCTTTCTTTCTTATGTTTTCTGTAGATGTCTTGCACAAAATTAGGTGACAGGCTGCCCTGATGAGCTCTATTATCTGCGTTGCCCTTTCCTAGTTGGCAAGCAGTGAGCTCTGCTTCCAGGTTCACACCGATATGGATCAATTTGTATTGTTGTGGGACTTGAAAGGACACTAGTATGGCATTTCCTCCTTATTTCTGAATACACAGGTGCTGCTGCCAAAGGCTAATTGTTGTAGTGAAAGGTTCATTTCACTAAATCTTTTCATTATGCTTTTTTTTCCTCTTATTTCTTCTTTCTTCCCGCAGAAATTGGGCATTAGCAAAACTGATCCTGCAGCTTTGACAAAGGAGGAAGTAAACTTATTTGTGAGACTGGACATTGACCCAGCCACCATAACATGGCAAAGAGGTACAAGAGCCAATAAATTAAAGTATTGCTAAAAAAAAAAAACAAAAAAAACACGAAAACATATCAAACCAGATTGCAAGTATAGGAGGAACCAGGTTTTCTGGGGTAGCAGGAAACAAAGCAGTGCTGGTTTCTCTATTTGGTGGGATGGGTGCCTGCAGCTGGGATACTTTTTTTTTTTTCCTTAATCTTTGTGAATTCGGTGTAGGCCTCACTAATTGGTTCAAGTTTCTGCTTGTGGTTTTGATGGTCACTGAGTATTTTCAGTTTGGCAACCGTAGCAAACAGTCTTTCTGCCTGCACATTTGAGAAAGCATTGTGAGCACGGAGAGGCTACTGGAATTAAACTGAATTTTAGTCTGCCCACTTGCTCTCTTGGGGACTGACAGCAGAAAAAGCCTAGATTTTTAAAACGTGTTTAAAGATACCTGAAGTAAGATCAATCTCTGATCTTGTTGAATTAATATTTCACTAACAAAAGGAATTTCAGATAAGCAGGAAAAAAAAAAGGTGATTTAGACCCCAAGAGTATTGCTTTTCCTTCTTTTTATGAAAATACGATGTGAAATTATTCTCCAAAATTTGCTTCATAACCTATAATGGAGCTAAATTAGTCTGCCTCATGGGAAATATTTTATAAAATACTTAGATTTTTTCAAGAAGCTAGTACCAAAAAAGAAAAAAAAAAAAGCCAGCAAATTTAAGCCAGTATTTGATCGTTTGTGTTTCAAGGGTAATTTGAGCTACTGGGGTTGCATGGAATGTCATTAAATGGTAAAATCTGACCATTTTATCCTTTCATTTACAACATGATAATTTTATTTCTTTTTTCCATAGTAATTTCCTGATTTCATTTTGACTAATGATGATGAAAAAGAAATTGGAATAATACCAGCAGCTCCGCTTTTCAAAGAGATTTTGGACTTGTGGTTATTGAGCACATAGGGAGGTAGACTTCTGGGTGCAGTGCAGAGTCTGCATTGACTGTGAGCATCTTAACATCATTGCAGTTCAGTTTTGAGGAAGAATAATGCTTCTTACTACTTGCCATTCTGTTGGAGAGCGTGGTGTCCTAAGCTGCCATCTTCTATTCGTGGCTTATCTAGCCAAGTGTTTGTGGTGGTGTGTAGATGTGACTTAGGTCATGCAGTGTGACTTCTTACATCTTTCTTTCTGCATCCTCACAGTACTGGATACAAATGACAGATTCCTTAGGAGAATCACTATTGGACAGTCTCCAACAGAAAAAGGCTTTTCACGAACGGTAATTACTTTCCTTTCTTGCATCTTTTAAAGTACTTTGAAAAATATGATTCTAAAATAAACTACTTTAACTCCAGGTGTTTGTCTTAACTGCTACCTTGTTAAAGAGGAAGCAGAACATCTCTTTGGCCTAGCGGTTAAATTCACTACCAATGCATCGTATAGTTTTACTATCTGTTCTTTTCATCCCTTTCCTGATCATTGGATTCCTGAACTGGGATGACTGTGGCATAGTAACAGCGACATATGAATGCTGTCTGCAAATATGGTGCCTGGCAATTGCTAATCTTAGCCAGTGCACATGCTGTGGGTGGGATGCAGCTGACCATAATTCAACACAATATCTGAGCTTGTTGTCTAGATTCATTTTATAATCAACATTAAAAAAATAGGCAACCAGGACCATGATATCTTTCACCCTTTAAGTAACTGTCAAATTAATGGTTCAGATGAGTTGTGCCCAGAAAAGCCTTTTTTTTTTTTTTATCAGAAAAGGTCTCTAGGGTGCCTAGCTTCAATGGAGGTATTGTGTTATGTCAGATGAATTCTACCTTTCCTTTGCTATAAAACCAGTTGTTGGTTTTCATGTGTTGGTTGTATTTTTTGTCTTATCCCGTACCGTTTAGCGATTGTTAGATGAATTAGTAAGCTCAGTCTTCAAAAATGTATCGTTGGTGTTAAAGTTCTTACATGAATCACCAGTTTTGTGCCAGGAGTCATGTAATAGCAATGGAATAAGTATATTGTACTTTATTTTGCAGAAAAGAATCTGATCTGAAACGGTGAATTTAAATTATGTATGTGCTGAGGGTAATATCTTAGATTGTTCTCATGGATGTATGTCCATATTTATTTATTATAATGGTGATAACTGACTTTTTTTTTTTTCCCCCAGGAATTTGAGGACGGTAAAGATTTCTACTGGGGAATTGTGGTGAATTCACATTCTTTATTCCTCTCTTGCAGGCTCAATTTGACATCACAGTGAGCAGTGAAATCATGGCAGTTCTAGCACTCTCTGATGGCCTGGATGACATGAAAAAGAGACTGGGCAGAATGGTTGTAGCTTCCAGCAAGAGAGGAGAGCCAGTTACAACAGATGACCTTGTAAGAGAGTCATTCCATTCTCGAATGCTAACTTTCTTCTATTGCTTCTGAAAGTCATTGGATTGAAAAACATAGAGATGATTCTGTACAGGACAGACTTTAGTATATAGAACATTAAAGATGAAATTTTAGTCTCTGGAGTTAGTAAAGGATTTCTACTTTGGTGTGGCTAGCGCCTTACCCAGAGACTGTGCATACATGTGTTCTGGGCAGGGACAAAGGGTCCTGTGTGTTGTGCTGTGTGTCAAATCGGAGCTAGCACCATAGGAATTAAGGAGAAGTACATGGTGGCTTCTAAATAAAAAAGCATATTTACAAATAGTAAGAATTCAGAATGCATCCTGCTGGCCTTCCGATTTCTTAAGCTCCCTGGAGCAAAGAAAACATAAAGCAGGGACAAAGCCTGGTGCAAATTTAATTACAGATGATGAAATACCTTATGCTGAGAGATTGTGAATTCTATAAAAGTCGAACGTGTTGCAACTAAGTGGAAGGTTTCCATATGGCAGCCTTTTTGAGAGGCACAAATCTCTTATTCCCACTGAATGAAATGTTGAATTTAATAGCACTAGTGATGTCTGTTACCAGTATGTAGTGATAAGCAACAGTCCCAAGCTGCAGTACTGTCTTGCGGCTGTTCACTAGTGCAGTTCTTGGCATGTTTGTGGAGTGTGTCAGTTAGAACTCTCCCATACAGTGCTTCAGCATTGTTCAGGGGATAGCGTGCGCTCCAGATGCTTTTTCCAGTAAGTGTTTTGTAGATGGCAGCCCTGTCTGGAGAAGGAGAAGGGAATTGAGCTCTGTATGTGAGCTGTACCTGGTCACTTGCCTCAAGGCAGAAAACAGGCTCAGGATTGTTGCAGTAGTCAACAGAGGAGTGATACTGGTCTTCTGTTGTGTGTTTTTGTTTTATGTTCATCCCACAATAACTCTAAGAAGCAGTCAGGTGCCAGCGTGGCCTGACTCTGGACCTGCAGGAAGAGGGCTAGGCTGGGAAGCATTTATCTGTAAAGTATCTTGATGTGAGACATTTTTTGGGTATGAGAGAGCATGTGCCAAAGTTCTGTAGGCAGCTTTGAAATTTTTAGTTCCTGCTCCTAATGTGCTGCCACACTTTAACCTTAAGTACCTGAGTTAACCCCTGTTCTGGAAAACAGAAGTCTCTCCTGCTGCCCATCAATGGATAAACTTATGTAGGGAGTTGCTTTATGAGTTTTATGTGGGATCTAAGATTTCTAGTTTTTAAGACTTTTTTTCTCTTTTTTTTTTTAATTTTGTGCTCTGTAATTGTGGCGTGGAGGATGATACCAGGTCTGTCCAACAGGTCCTCAGGTTTTGCATATTTCTGCAGGTGGTTGGCATTGGCTTGCTTGGTTGGGACTGTGTTGCATGCTCCTCATACAGGCCGGAACATGGTGATTGCAGAGACCAGACTGACACAATAAGATGTCCAGATCCTTCTGCTGTAGTATAACCAGTGTCATGAGCGCACTACCGGCTCAAAGGAACTGGGGAGAAATGAGGAATCAAAGACTGACTATGGGTTTTCAGAGACGGAGATGTATTGAAGTGTTATTGATTGACAGGCCTGAAATGTCATCATGGAAATCTTGCTCTGTATCTTTCATTATTCTAGAGATGACTGAAGTTTAAAGCTTATCCATTAAATGTTAACTAAGCTTTCATGTGGCAAGATTGAAACTAATGAAACATAGCAGTGAATGTCTTCAAAAAAAAAAAAAAATGATATAATTGAGTGCTGCAATTCAATTGACATTAAAAGGGAAGAAGAAATTGTCTTGAAAAACTTTCCCTGCTTTCTGCCACTGAATGGGGCACAGTAAACCATGTGTACCTAACGGTTACTCTCTCACTGCTCTTCCTTTTTCACCTTGTTACAGCATGAAAACAGCAGTTTGTCTTCAGTGCGAAGTAAGTTGGCCAAGCAAGATCATAACAGAAGAGGCTGCATTAAGCAAAAGTTACCAATTACCTTAAAAGGATGCAAAAGGCATTATTCTGCTCTGCCCAGACCAGCAACTGCTGGTTGCGTTCCTGCAAGCTCACCGGAAGGTCTTGACACAGTATAGGAGCTGTGTCAGTGTCTCAGTGAATCTGGAAACTGATAGTTGTCTTTGTTTTTTCTTTCAGGGAGTGACTGGTGCTCTGGCTGTCTTGATGAAAGATGCTGTTAAGCCAAACCTCATGCAGACACTAGAGGTGAGCGTGGATTATTCACTCTGTAATTAGAAGCAAGGAGCATCTGGTCAAGCTTATTCATCACAGTCAGTGTGGACTTGCTCTGTTTAGACTTGGAAGCTTATTGTGGTTTCCTACCTAAGATTCAGGGCTAGGGGAAAAGCTTCTTCATAGGTCTGCCACTAGCATGTGGGATGACCCTGGGAAAATGCACTACACCCTGCTGTGTCTGTTTTGTTGACAGACATCAGGAAATGTTTTGAAAATCTAGATGGTACAGGTGCAGGAGAATGGCAGAGTTGCTAAGATTTAGCCATCCGTTTCTTAAGTGGGTTAATAGCTCCACTCCTGCAGCTTATAATAATCCAGTTGGTGATTTAGCCCTTAGTACTGATAACCAATATTTAATCAGAGGGTTTTAAGGCCTGTCTTCTGAGAACTTTTTTTTTAACCTTCAGATACTGGAGCACTTAGCTCCTGAAATGATGCAGGTGTGCAGATTGTCACCCCCTTATTTTCTTCATTTCTCTTTGCCTTCCTCACCCTCCTCCATTTCCCAGGGAACCCCTGTGTTTGTTCATGCTGGACCTTTTGCCAATATTGCACATGGGAACTCTTCAGTGTTGGCAGACAAAATAGCGCTGAAGCTCGTGGGTAAAGAGGGTTTTGTTGGTAAGTGTGTGGTGTTTTCAGTTGGTGTTGGTGTTTTGTTTGTTTTTCAGGGAGAGATTTCCTTTTTTTCTCATGACTACCTTTGCTGTTGGTTGTTTTTCTTCTCCCCCAGGAGAAGCTTGTGATTTCTGTAATCAGAGCACTGATTTCTCTGCCCAGCACCCTCTCACAAACTTCTGTGTTGTTGTTGTTTTTTTCCCACTCTAGTTACGGAAGCAGGATTTGGTGCAGACATAGGCATGGAGAAATTCTTTAACATTAAGTGTCGTTATTCGGATCTCCGGCCTAATGTGGTGGTGTTGGTTGCTACCGTCCGAGCTCTGAAAATGCATGGAGGAGGGCCTACAGTAAGTAGTAAACAAGGTTTTATTTAGGCCTGAGGGGCTTTTGTTTCAGTCCAGCCACTTAAAGCTCTGTAGGGTTTGATTTGCTTCTAATTGTCTTGAGATTTGCAGTTATCCATATGTCCCTGCTGTGTGCAAGCTGCTTCGTTGTAGTAAGTTACATATACATACCTGCTCGTTTTATTTTCCCAAAGAAGTATGCTGGGGCACTTGTGTTGTTATCATAGTCCTTAGTTTGTTATATTGGGAGAGCATCTTGCAGTCTTTTTTTTTTTCCCCCTTAGAAAAAGGATCAGGCTGAAATAGAATGTTCTATTTTGATGCAGTTTAATAAGAATCAAGCACAAATTGCCAGAATAAAAATCTTATGGAGTTCCCCCCCCCCCTTTTTTTTTTTACTCACTCTCCAGGTCACTGCTGGGATACCTTTACCAAAGGAGTACACGGAAGAGGTAATCTTCGTACCTTCTTTAGCTATTGAGACAGTTGACCAATTAATTGCAGTCGTTACATGATATTATCTTTCAGTGCACGTGTGGATAGCTAGTGTGTGTCATTTCTCTAGCTGGGAGGGAAATGCTTCCTCATACAAGCTTTAATGTTCTTTTTTTTTTTTCTTTTTTGTTCTAATGCTGTTACTTTGGCTTTGCTCTTTCAAGCATTTATTGTACTTGACCTAGCCAGCATTCAGAGCCTTCCTTTTCTCCTGAGCTCACATAATTGTCTGTGTGCTCCATTTTTCATAGTAATGTCTGCTCAGTGTCTCTTGACCCTCTCAGTATAGAGTAATTGCCTAGCTGAAATATTGTCTCTGAAAATATTCAGAGTGCCTGTCTAATTACTCCCTTCGTAGCAGCAGCAGTTTTTGTTTTCCCACTGCCCCTCTTTTGCAAGCAGGGAGGAAAGTGAACTAAATCTCTGTTTCTGCCCTTGTGCCTCAAATGGTTGTGTACGCTTGGGTAATTGATCTGGTTCAGCTTTTTCACTTCTAGCACTTCTCTATGGATTACTCTTTCGATAGCAAGGGATGAAATGTCTGCATTTCCACAAATAATCTCTGATGCTGCAGAATGTAAATATACATAAACTGAAAGCTGTTATCACAAACTTCAAACAAATGTCACGAAATTCACTGCTAATGATGTTTAATACATGAAGAGGGATGTGTCATAGAGGAAAATGAGGCTTTACTGTGAGGAGATAATGAGCACAGGTATTGACTTAAGAATAACAAAAAAATGATAAAGTGGTTTCTCCTACCTTGATTTTCATCTTCAACTATGAAGTTATTAGAAACATTCCTTTGCCTGTTTTCCATGCAGCACCATGTGCTGGTCCAGAAAGCAGCTCTGAAATTTTGCCTTTGTGATTTCCATTCCTGTTTTGGCACTTAGATAATGAGCTGTGGATGAAGTGGATTTGGAGCAAAGGTTTCACTGCCTCTCATAAAATGTATGTTCTGCTTGCTGTCGTTTTTACAGAATCTTCAGCTGTTGGCAAAGGGTTGCAGTAACCTAAGCAAACAAATCCAGAATGCTCGGCTGTTTGGAGTCCCAGTGGTAGTGGCTGTCAATGCTTTCAAGTAAGTGAGCTGGGCTGTGGAACTGATGTATGGGAATAAAATGGAGGCACTTTATATGCTACATTTAACACACTGTCTTGTTTTCAGCACTGTCAACATATTGTTTGCAGGAAGCAGCATTCTGCAGTGCTTGAAGATACTGAATGAACAGCGGAGCTCTGCTCAGTCGTTTCAAATGCGTTCTCCAGTTTAGTTTAGCTTAGGATCTTGTGATCAGTGACTTAAGCGCCATTGCTTACACACTAACTGGCTAAATTACTGTAGACAAAAGGTGCCTGTGACAATATGGAATCTAAGTTCCTAACAGATGGTGAGGTGCCTATGCTGTTGAACACATTGCATTCAGTGGTCTGCAGTATGGAATCATGCCAAAACGAGAAGCATTTAAGGCTCTGCACATTGTACTACAGAGGAAGCAGAATCCGTGTGTGGTCTTTCTTTATACAAGCAGAAGGGCTTTGAACTGCTGCTTTAAAGCTGATGCCAGTTGAAGCAGAGTAGCCAGCTAAGGATTTTTCATCTGAAGTGAATGTGTATTAGCTGTTTTAGAGAAAGTATGGTTTTTAGCACTGTGCGCACGTGATATAGACCATCTTAGCATCTCCAAATCAGCAAGTACTAATGCCTTTTTGAATTTTCATCTGAAAACAAGAGTTGTGTTGTTGGTACAAGCAGAAACTCTGGAACACTGCTGTCAGCAGTCTTGAGTTTCTGCGTGTAGTTCCAGACCGACTTCTTGCTCACTGTTCGTCTTGGCGTAGCGTCCTTCACCAAGGTGGAGCAGCCTTGTGGTGGATAACTCCTCAATAGAAAAGGCTTCCCAATGGCTGAATCGTGTAGTTTCTTTTTAACTTTTGTTGACAAGAATGAGAGAAGGGCAGAACAAACCATTCGTTTACTGTGCGTACATTCTGATACAAATGCGCAAACATTTTTCTTTACAGGACAGATACAAAGGCTGAACTGGCTCTTGTAGTACAACTGGCAAAAGAAGCAGGAGCATTTGATGCTGTGGAGTGCACTCACTGGGCAGAGGGTGGTAAAGGAGCTGTTGCATTGGCCCAGGCTGTTCAGAGGGCATCACAGACACCCAGCAACTTCAGGTTCCTCTATAACGTAGAGGTAAGAACTTGCATGATTACAGAGGTCTTTTTTTTGTTTTTTAATAAGTTGGAGATTAGTTGGTCTGGCTTAATTGGCTCAAAGTTGCCAGAAAGTCTGCTCAGAGAAACTGAGAAGAAAATGGCTTTTAGAACATAATGTTAACTCCATTAGTCTCAAAGACCCTAGTTTGTCACTTCCTGTTGTTTTTGACTACTAAATTAAATATAGTTTATTTTTGACGGTGAAAGATGCTGCTCTGACACACTCATGAGATGGCAAACAGGTTACTACTATGACAGCCATGTTCCAGGGTAGGGAGAAGTTTATTTTTTTGACCTGAGACACGCATTCTTGTCAGAATATGGACTGGAACAGCCCTCATGAAACTTGTTACCATAATGGAGAATCTCTGGGTGTGATTTCTGCACAAAATGAGAATATAATAGGCTGTGGAACAGGAAATGGAATGTCCATTTCTAACTTGTTTCTTTCTCTGGAAATAAGTCTTATGGTTTCCCACTACAGGTCAGGTGGAAGAATGCGTGCGTGTATTTCTAATGATTTTGTACTTAAACAAATTTGATGGTTACGTGGAGGTAATGAAGTCACCATTAGTTACCATGTTGTGGCCCTAATGTTCCTAGTTGAGAACCTAATGAGGAACAGAGCTGTGTCACTATGTCTGCTTCAGCTCCTAAACAAATACTTTAGCTTTTTTCCTTAACCTGGTTTATTTGTGCTCTTATTCAACCGTTAGTTCGTATTCCCTCAAATTATTTTGTCTGCTTTTTGACTTAAAACTTGAGAGAGAATAAGGGCATCTCTTGCAAGAGGTGGTAATTAATGTGTAAATTCAGCTTAAACTAAATGCTGATGTGTATCTTCTTGTTTCTGACTGTAATAAAATAGTTATGCCCTCTTAACAAATCTGCAGCAAGATAAGTGAAACCTGTTTTAAAAACCCTGAAATTATTGTATAGCTTTGTTTTACAGCAGATGAGAAATGTAAATGAACACAACACAGACGAAGAACTGTGAAGCTGCTGTGACATTATGGCTCTTTGTAATTTGGCCATGCTCACTTGCCTGTCTTCTTTCTAGCTCCCTGTTGTAGATAAAATCAGAATTATTGCACAGCAGATCTATGGGGCAAGTGACATTGAGCTACTTCCAGAAGCACAGGAGAAAGTCACTGTGTACACTAAGCAGGTTAGTTTTCTCTGTCACCTGATACCCAGTGATGCTTTTCATTTTAAAATAATCATACTGAAGTGGTGTTGAAAGTGCATGTAAAGGGAATCATCACCCAACACGTATCCAGGACTCATTGGATGCTGCCATGGCAGAGGAGGATGGGAAGGGAGAAAGTGGGCCTGGCTTTTAGTGCAAAAAACAGAACTAATCTGTCTCAGTAATACATCCCTAATAATGTGTAATGGAAAAAAGGAAATGAAATTCAGTGATCTCTCTATATTCTCCCATGTATACTTCCTGCACTCTCCAGTCCTTTAGCAGTTTGGGAATTCCGGAACTACAAATGGTCAAACTGCTGCTATATAGTCTCTCATTTTTATTGTTTGTTTTGGTTTTTGTCATGTCCCACTGAGTTGTCCAATCAGTTTTCAAACCCATGTAAATTTTGGGCAGTCACAGCCATGCTGGGGAAGAGTTCTACAGATGCTACAATACTTCTTACGGCTACTTTTATAAGTTTTGAACTTCACGTTATTTGTTTTTTCCTCTTAAACATGACATTCTTGTAAACTTACCTGCTTTTCAGATACCTTATGCATTAATGGAGGTTTGTAAAGGAAAGCAGTGTGAGAATTGCCCATGCTTTGTTTAGTGTGTTTGAGTAGTTTTACTTCTGGATTTCATGTACTGCTGGCATATGTCATTTCTTGTTTTTGTATTTCTTGTAAATTCCTTTACAGTTCTTTCAAAATACCATAGCTGTATAATTGTTCCTTCCTTACAATATGCAATTATATTGACCAAATAGTTCTAATTAACCCCCTTCAACTGTACAAGAGCTTTAGTTCTGAGCTGTTTGAATTAATATTTTGGGAAGAGAGTAGAAAGTAAGTTAAATATCTAGATATCCAGCACTTCCGTAACACTTCCATACCGTTAGCCTTTTCCTCATTTGGACATGCTGGGGCCCATTGTTATTCTTCCCTTAATAGCAGGAAGAGGAGTTTGAGAGAAAGAATGAGGATGCAGAATGGTCAATGGATTTGATAGGCTGTGGGTGAAGAAATAGCATAAAATTACAAGGTAACACTGAGAATGGTAAAACAGAGCGATAATAGTTGTGTACAGGAATGGTTACTGTTTTGTCACTTACTTCTCTCCTCTTTCTCTCTTCCTTTTCCTTGTCATGCCCAGGGCTTTGGAAACCTGCCAATCTGCATGGCTAAAACTCACTTATCGTTGTCTCATGACCCTGAACAAAAAGGAGCACCTACAGGTTTTATTCTGCCGATCCGAGATATTCGGGCCAGTGTTGGTGCTGGGTTTCTGTACCCACTGGTAGGAACGGTGAGTGAGTGAGTGAAACCCTCACCTGTGGGGTGAGAATAAAACTTCATGTGCGTTCCAGTTACAAAAGGTATCTTCAATGAGAAGAGCCCTTGTCATTTACAGATGATGTTTTAATAGTCCAGTGCATTAGATGCTCTTAGCAGGGGTTTTTCAGGGGGAAGAGGGAAGCTAAAATAAACCATCTGACCATTTGAACATTTAGCAAGCCCCCAGTGTGCTCTCACAGAGATGAGCCCACAGTGTGCATCTCACAGAGATGTGGTCCCACGTCTCTGTTATCCTGGAATTCAGGGAAAGGGTGAGCTCTGTACATAATGAGTTCTGGGAACAGCAGACTGACAAGAGAGGCCTGCCTAAGTGCTCCTGTGGCTTGGAATTCACGATGCGCTTTGCAGCATTGCAGCTGGAATCTGTGTGCACCAGCAGGTCAGCGTAGAACTAAATCACTTTTGCACAGCTTGCAAAGCAAATAACTTTTGATGAGACAGCTCCAAAGCAAAGCTAATCTGTACTGTTCATCATTTGTGAGTCTCCCCTCCCATTATTTTCTCATCGTTTTGCTGACCATCTGTTTGCTGTTTGATCTGCATCAATTCCAACAGTTTATTTCACCTTGCCCTTGAGTTTTTTATTTTCGGTTCTTTGAGATGATTGTCACGTCAGCTGAGAGGTGAGAGAGTAGCTACAGTGGAAGCAGGATCCTGGCATAGCTTTGATATGAATGGGCTGGCAGAAAGAGGAGCTACCTGCAAAATGAACTAACATTCAGCTTTGTGTCTAAAGAAAGAATGTTAGGATGAATGGCTCCACTGGAAATCTTATCTTCGGAGTCTATTCTGGGAAAATGTCAAGTAACTTCTTAGGCTATTGCAGGAGATGAAGCAGTTGGAGCAAGCAGCTCTGTCTTTTTCTCACTATTTTTGGGCCTACACCTTTTTTTACTGAAGTCTTCATGGCAACATTTGTTTTAATAAGCTGTCTTTTCTAAACTGTTAGCGTCAAATGGCTCAGATGCTGGAGTTTGTTGATTTAAGAGTTGTTTTCTTTCCTCCTTCAAATGCTAGCTCTCAGAGAGCCAGGTAAGGGTTTCCAGATTACCCCAACAGAAATAAAATAACCACATCCTGACTGAAGTCTGCCACATCCTTCTTTTCAAAGAGTACTATGTGTTTTGGGATACAGTGAAAGATACCATACTCGTTCCTCTTCTTAGTGACTTCTTTGCAAGCCAAGATTTAATCCAAACAGTGATTATTTTTTTAAATATATTTTAAGTACTGCAGAAAAGTGCACAGCATTAATGAGATACACAATAGAAAGATGTTTACAGGCATTAAAGCTAAAGTTTTGTCTCTTTTTCTGATGTCTTCACTTTCTATGAAGCTGGGAGTTTCCTTCCTGCTCCCTTCACAGATTTGTAATGTTTACTTGGGCATGCAGTTAATAATGATGTTAACCTTGCTGGAATTAACTGTAAGCCCTCTAGCTGGGGACATGAAGATCGCTCTCCTGTGGTGTCTACTAGGCCAGGAAAGGGATGTCCTTCTTTTGAGAAGCAGCCCGGAGCATTTTGAATCAGATCACCAATTTAAACCCCTTCAACAGGATACATGCTAGCCTCAGAGTGATTTTTTGGCAGCCATTGAGCTGTGAGCTGAAAACACAGAAAATACACAGCTCTCTGCAGAAGTTGTGTGAAATTTGAGGTGCAACTAATCACCAGTGTGTGCATATTCTTGTTATCTGAAGTTAATTGAGAAGGTTCGTCACACTTCATTTTTCTCAGCCTCTGAGTTTTGTTTTTTTTTTTTCCTTTCTGGCTCAGAGTTGAAGCTGTTGTACTGGAATGAAATACTTCGAGGTATAAAAGGAAATACAATTTCAAGGATTGAATATTCAAGGAATGTTATTCAATTGATAATATCCTACTGGTCTAATTTTTTAATGCAAATAGTGAGGATTGTCCTGCATTCTTTTCCAGCGCGTGTACGAAAGGGGTGGAGGAGGAGCTTCATTTCTCTAGCTCTGAAAATAGAGTGCATTAAGCATTGTGAACATTTGTGCAGAAAATGCATAGCCTGAAAGGAAATCAACCCTGCACTGCATAAAAACTCAGCACGTAGTTTGCCTTTAGGTAATAGGTAACAGGTTAGCCACCATGGGCTGCCCTATGGGTAGGAGAAAGGAAAACTGACCAATCCTTCCAAAACACAAAGGGCAAGAAGGGTTACATCAGGCCCATATTCATCAACACAGCAACCCCTGTTGTAGTGACTGTCACTCTCAGCTCTTGCTGTGGCCCTCTGGATGTACAGGTGGCTATGTACAAAGCTGTACAGTTCTCCAGAGATACATAAATAGGTCTTTCCTTGTTCTGCGTGACAGTGGCAGAGACTGTGGTGAGAACTGAAAAACCCTTCCAAATGCTTCAGATCTCGTAGTACTTTGCTCATGAGAGCAAAACATTCATACAACTGAACACAGAAACAAGGAATGAGAGCCATATCTGAGGTCCACTCTTCTCTGTCCTGGAAAGCAGCAGCTATGACAAAAAGCTGGTGCAGTCCTAGCATTCATTACAAAGGGTATGCTTGAGGTGACTTTTACCTCTGCATGAAGTGAGTACATCTTGCAGTGGTACGGTACATAGGGGACTGCAGTTAGCACTTGTAATAGCTTAGGAAAATGAGGTGGGATTCCAAAAGCTCCCAGAACAGTTTTGAGAACTGCAGCAAATGCTTAACCTTGCTGCTGAGCTTATTACCCAAATTTGATTAGTGTGCAAAATACATACGCAGGGAGAAAATACCAGGTTTCTAAAGAGGTCTTTAATCTAATGGAGACAGGCACAACAATTACTGATTGTGAAGGCTGAGGCCGGGTGATGTAGATGGAAAGTGAAACGCTGAGTTTTTGTTTATGGGGTAAATGACCACTGGCACAAGCTGTCAAGCGTGGTCACAAGTCGTCCACCTTCAGAGAGCATCCACGTTAATCTGCATGTGCTGTTGGGCTCAACACTGAGTTAGGGAACAAAGTTGTCATCTGCATTAGTAAATCAGGCCAAGCGTAGTCCCTGCTGGCTTTGCTTTTTGCAGCTCTGAAAGCAGGTTTCAACAGTGGGGACAACTTGAAAGGCCTGGCCCGAGGCGGGTGCAGGGCAGGCAGCTGTTCTGCTAGCTTCATTCCTCCTGCTGTGCAGCCATTCTGACCTGTGTGCCTCAGAATGGCCCAGTATCAGGAAAACAGACCTACCTGTTTCTATTAAAGCTTTATTTCAGGTGTTTTTGTTGGGTTTTTTTTTTTTTTTTTGGTTGTCTGTTTGTTTTAAAACCTCTCGTGTCAACAATAATTATTCCTAATTATAACAGTTCTAAAATTTTAAAGAGTTTTAATCAATTGAGACTTGGCAATCAGCAAAGCTGTTTTAAATGTGCATCCTCATTTCAAGAGCCAGGAAGCTGCCACCAGCAGCTCATGTCTCCCTGCAGCAGCTCTCATGGAGCAGTGGATCTGTCAGCTGGGTGCTCAGTGCTTGGCCAAATTTTGGGCTGAACTGGTTGATCTGCTAATCAGGAGTTCCTGGTTCTTGTCATATGCTTCAAAATAGTGTATGACCATCGTCCAGCTAGTATGTTCATATCCAAGGTGCTGCATGGGCTGTTGCTAACACAGTTCCCAGCACTAAACCGTATATCTTCTGTTCAGTTATGCTGCTTCCATATTAATGGTTTGTCTTTTGTCCAGATGAGCACGATGCCAGGACTTCCTACGAGACCCAGCTTTTATGATATCGACTTGGACCCAGTGTCAGGAGAAGTGAACGGGCTCTTCTGAAAAGAATTTTTAACCAAAGGCAAGTGGCACCTTCAGGTTAGAAGGCTTTCAATATTTGGGCTTGATTTCTCAACTGGAGATAGTAGGGCTAAGCCAATTTCATATTATGCCATGTGTTTCCAAATAACGTGTGATTATATTTCAGCCTGAAAGTTGCCTGCAGTACTGCTTAATAGTAATTAATTTATTTTTCTTTTTAGCTCCCAGAAGAACACCTGATGAGTCATGTAAATGAAACTATTCACTGATCTTTTTTGAAGTCAAAACAAGATATGACTGAGAATACAGTGCAAGAAGTGACTGGAAAATAAAGCGCTAAAGGATAAAACACTTATTTTTAATCTGTAATAATTCTTAAACTACTGTGTTCCAAGCTAGATGAAACTAAGTATATACAGAATACTTCCTGTACAACCTTCCTGCTTTGTAACTGTAGCAGAAAACTGAAGCTTGGGTTTAGTGATCTCTTAGAACCACAGAATCATTTTGGTTGGAAGAGACCTTCAGGATCATCAAGTCCAACCAGCTAAAGGACTGAAACTTTAATTAAGATACCAAGCAGGAAAAGGAGAAAAGATACGTTTATACGAGCTCACCTTGATTCAGTGAGATGATTTTAATAATCAGAAATCCTAAAGCTGGAGCTGTTTGTAACAGGCTTGGGACCCGGTTGTCTTAACAGTAGGGTTTTTGTGACATAGATTATCCTGGGAAGTCTCATACGCTATAATATTCCTGCTTGTCATACTGAATTCTGCATTCCGTTTCTCACACCATGGGAGGATTTGCCGTGCTATGAAATTGCACCAGTTCCTTTTAAAAGAGGGAACAAGGAAGAATCCTTTTGTCATTTCTTACCAGGAGTGCTCACCCTGGCTTCTGCTGTGAATTATCCGTGCAGACACCTGAGCTGTGCCAGATTTCTCTTTAAGAAAGCCCAGCTGTGACTGCTGTAATTCTTACTACTGGAAATTGAACTTCTGGGTATCGGGTCTGTAGATACCCAGATTTCAACCCGTGGCTTCTGCCAGAAGTGTCTTTTGAACCATTCTTTGCTTAGCAATAAATACAGTTAGGCCACTGAGAAGCCCTGTTTCCTAAGGTACCTTTTGGGTGAAGAGAAGCCGCGTGAACAGTGATTGAGTCATTTGTAGTAGGCTTTGTCAGCAGGCCAGAAATCATTTTGTAACAGAAATAGAGTTGCTGCCAGATTTTTAACTAATACAAATAAAGGGCGAAAACTTCAAGTGCTTTTTGGGTTTTAATGTACGTGCTGAGATTAATGAAGTAGAACTTATTTCTGTGATTAACTGAGTAATGCAGCAGTCCCGGTATTGACAATTAAAAGTGATTATTGCAGTAATAAGTTGCCTGCAATGCACCACAATGTGTGTGTTTTATCTTGTTTCCTTTCCTGGATGGCGTGTGTCATCTATAGGAAATAAACTGCCTGAATTATTCAGTGGATTTGAGTTTACTTGCAGTTGACTGCAGAAGATCTGAATTAAGATGCTAGCTTTATTAAGTTTGACTGCCGTGCTCACAGCTGAATATTTTTGGCTTCTCCTTTCTCCATAGACTTGCCGGGCCCATCTGCTTGCATCCAAACTGCATCTGAAAGCATTCTGATTTTGGTGAGAACTGGGAGAATCGTGGTGTAGGTGTGCACCAATATAAGGATGCATCTGTAGTACACAGATACTAAATATAGAGAGAGCAAGCTAGTCAGGAGGGGAGAATAATCATATAAAAATTACCTAGTTGTCACAGAAGCAAAGACAGAATAATTTAAATTGTTGTTAGCACACCTGAAATACGTTCACAGCCTCCTCAGATTTTCTTCTCGATGGTATTTGGCTGGGAAGTCACTGGCAGACAGGTTTTACAGAGCACAAAAAGGCCACTTGCATGGGGTCAGGAGGGGCGTCCCCTGTTGCTGCCCCATCCCAAAGGCCTGGCTGGCATTGCCTCTTCACCTGCAGCACCTTGGTGGAGCCTTTCCTTGCAGCAGATTGCCGCAGCTGATGCTGCCAAGACTGCTGTCAGTTCCTACATCTAATCCTCGTTCTCTCATCTTGCAGAGGCTTCCCTGTTGCGCTGCTTTCCTGCAAGTGCTCTGTGTTCTACCTTCGTTTTATGCTTATGAAAGATGGGATAAGTGCTAATTTATGCTAAGATTAGCCTCCTTTTAGTTCAGCATGAGATCATAGACACGTGGTTGAGAGAGACGGTTCAGGAGGTCTCTGCAGTGAGGCAACACCATGGCTCAGCCACGCAAACCGGTCATGGATTTGCTGAACACTGGGGGACTGCTGGCAGCAAAACCTAAGGGCCAGCTGCAAACAGTGGAAAAAATAGCCCCAAGCATCGCTAGAGATGAGTGGCAAATGCTCTTCCAACGTGTGCTTCAAAGGCAGTGGGAAGTGTGTTCCCACTGTCCCTACTTGCAGCACTGATGCATAAATAGGTTGGGTGGGTTGTTGGCTTCTTAACTCACTTGTGACCAAGTATAGCAGCGGTTAGTTCTTGACCCATCACCCAGGACACAAAGAATGCTTAATCTCTTTTAACTGACAGCTGGAAGGTTGTCTTCCCTTCCTGTTGCCTGGAGCAAAAAAACAATTAAGCGCAGATGTGGGCCCGGCCCCTTAGCTGGTGTGATGGCCATTCCCTTAGCTGTGCTGCAGTGAGAGCCTCACATCACATCGCGAGGAAACCATACAGATTTTTTCAATCTTATCCGCCTTCTGCCCCGTTATGTATCTCCTGTGTGTCGTACTCCTCGGTGCTGCTGTCCTCCCATGGAGCAACGGAGTAATTGAGTTGTGGGCGAGGTGGTTTCAAAGGGGATGGATCGGAGCAAGCTGTGTGTGTAGCACACGTTACCACTGCCTATATCCCCCCTCCACTTGGAATGAGGGGAAATGGCCTCGTGCTGAGGGCCTGTGCTCAGCTCTCGTGAAGAGCTGTACCGTAATTAGAATCCACTGCCTTCCCCTCCGGAGAGGAGCTGTTTCCAAATGAAGGTTATTGTACCGAGTGAACGCCAGCAAACATGTCTCGTAGGGGAGCTTTTAAAATGACGATTCCTTGTGGTTGCCTGATGTGTGCTTCTGTCCTATTGGCTGAAATTTCAGCCCAAAGAACACATTTTCTGCCTTTTTTAGAGAGGGGGGAGGCCGCGTGTATTTTTTTTTAAGGATAGCCTCCACTGGAAGCCACTTGCAGGCTCGACGTATGCTCCCTCACCCGTGTTCCGATGTGCCAGCACGCTGCAAAGTAATTAATATCCTTACAACATCGGTGGGCGTCGCTGAGCTCCCCGTTGGGATGAATGGGGACGTTCAGGCAGCTCCAACCATGGCTTCACGTGGTTCTTCAGCTGCACTTGTAGCCATTTCCTGGAGGCCCTCCCATCCATTATAACAGCTGGGGATGCAATTTTAAAGTCAGATTTTGGCGAGTGTGAAGAGAAAAAAAAGACCCCTATGACTGAGGCGCCTTGTCAGGTGTTTCGGGTGAGGTTTAGCTTGAGCTCGCTACCCGGCTGCCCTTACCCTCTGCTCTAAAGGTGCGGCTCCCGCAGCGACCCAAGCGGGCTGGGCTCGGCGCCGCACGACCTTTCAGGTGGCACAAAAACCGCTGCCGGGAGCAGAGCTCCCGTCGCACGCTGTACCTGGTCTGCGGATCCCCGCCGTCCCTTCCTCCTGGCCGCGCTTCCGCTCGCAGCCGGCGTTCAAGCTGCGAACCGCGGCTCGGCCCTCGGGAAGATCCTCTTGGCCTCGGCCGTACTTCGCCGTTGGTGCATCTGCTCCTGCCGCGCGCGCCCTGTGCGGGGAAGAAAGGCGGACGGGGACGGTGCCCCGCGAACGGGGCAGGATGCCGCGCGGGGGGAAGGGCCGCCGCTCCGCCGCGGGGATGCCGCATGAGCGGAGGGGCCGCGCGGCC
>NC_034414.1:54542813-54545035 GCF_002078875.1 Numida meleagris | reverse complement strand
CCCCCGAGCTCAGGAGCCTGCGCGTCCCTTCGGAGGGCTGCGGGCGGGCGGGCGGGCGAGCGGCGGTGCGTGGCGGCTCGCGGTCCCCGTGCAAATGCCCACGAAGCGGCCCCAGACTTCTCGGAACGCGGGCTCCCGAGCCGGGGTGCGCTCGGAGCTCCGGGCTTCGTCCTTCCCACGTGGCCGCCGAGCGCATTTTCCGCTTCACAGCCAGCGAATAGAACGGAACCAGCGCTCCGTGCACGGAGCCCCCCCGGGAGCACGGAGCCCCGCAGCCGGCAGCGCCCCCGGGAGCGGCGGCAGCAGCGGCAGCCCCGGGCCGGGACGGCGCCGCCACGCGGCTCTGATGCGCCCGGAGAGCTCCGGGAGGCACAGGACGGCCGCGGGAAGTTGGGCTGCAGCGTGCGCCTTCCTTTCCCAACCGTTCCCTTTGTGGCTTTGGTTTTTGCAAGGGTGACGGTACTGATGGACGCGTGTGATGTTAATTGAGGTTGCCATGGGAGGCATGCACGTAGCGTAGATGTGCTTCCTTCTTGCCGCGTGATTTGCCTTTTGTATTCCTCCTCTTGTATTCGGCGTGTTGCATATTGTCAGCTGGTGCATTAAAGATAAAAATATCGGCGGTCTCAGGGTGTGATTTCCCGGGCTGCAAGTGTAAGTGCATAAGGAGTGGTGGGGGAAGATGGAGCCAACTGTAGGAGCAGGAAATATATGCGTGTGTGAGTAATGTAGATTTGTCATAATATGAGCAATTAGAAAAAATACAGCCACTTCTGCTGTGTGAAGTAATGTTTTCTGTGTTGGAACAGCGCTAAGTTGGCATAATAGTGGCTTTATTCTGCCTTTGGATATTAGTATCCTGAGGTAGAACTGCTTTTCTGTCCCTTGTCTGCATCCCAGGCTGAAATACTCTGCTCAGAATCACTTCTTAATCCTTTAATTTTTGCTCTTCCCTTCTTACCAGTTGTTCATTGTGTTGCAGGTCAGAGATGGGAGCATCAAGCACACTCGGAGGCAAACCTCACCCAACCTGCGTCTGGAGCTGATCAGAATCCAAGGCACAGCAGCAGCTGAGCTGGCACTGGGGGGCAGAGCACCGCCACTCGCTGCCGCCACATTGCTTCAAGCAAGTTCCTCGTTCCTCTTGAACTGTCCGTGGGGTGAATAAAAGTTGTTAACTCTTGGCTTGATTTGTCATCCTTTGGGGGAATAAAACCAAGGTCGGACTGTCCATTCAGTGGTCTTACTGTTAGAGTGAGCACGACCTGAAGTGGGGTATCCCGGAGGTGAGAGTGACTCTGGTTCTTCTTGTCTGCCTGGGACTCCTTGGAGAGGCGATAAAGCGAGTAAGAAGATGGATGCAATGGGAGTTATAAAGCAGATGCAATAGCTTCATCAGAGCAGTTCTGCACACTGTCACATCTGCTTGTTAAAAAGCAGCTACTGTTGTTTTGAGGACAATTTGGGGAAAAAGCCATTCGAGCATCTCTGCAGCTTTTATGCATTAATCAAGGAAAATCAATACACAGACAAAGGAGAGGTGCAAATATGGCAAAGGCAGCTAAGGAAATACAAATGGAGAACCCAAGCGAGCTGGAGACTCCTAGTGCTCCATGCCCCCCACTGGAAGAACAGGCAGAAAAACCCTCCATGCTCTGTTTCAAGAAGCGGAAGAAGTCCTGTAAGAAGGGACTGACAATTAAGGATGCGTGTGAGGGAGCTTCTGCAGCCTCAGAGGAGAAAAGTCAATGCCTCAGCACAGACCAAGGGGAGACAAAAGCTTCTGCTCAATTGCGACCCTCCAGAGGAGCTTGGGCAGCTCTCAAAAGTTTCACAAAGCCTCGGAGAAGGCAGAAATCCTCTTCACGGAAGAATGTGTCCTCCGATTCCCAGGTGCATCTGGAGATGGATGCAGAGGAGAGCTGTGCACAAGGTCTCCCAAGGAAAAAGGCTGGCTCAGGGGTGAAGATGCCCTGTGTGCGCTTCTTGAGAGGCAAGAAAAAGCCCAGCCCCTCAGAGGTGGTGGAAGAGTCGGAGGACAGTGTCCAAGCAAATGAAGTAATGGGCATTTTGAATAAAGCCATTGAAGAGCTGGAGGACATGGCCCCAGCAGAGTCTTGTGACATGGCTGAGTCCATCAGCCCGCTCCCTGCAGAGGACATAGCCCCAGCAGAGCCCTGTGACAAGGCCGAGTCCCTCAGCCAGCTCCCTGCAGAGGACAT